>NW_026635401.1:0-1674 GCF_028554395.1 Pezoporus wallicus | reverse complement strand
GAACTGAATTTAAACTATAGATCTAACCTCTACAGCAGGGCCGACATATGTAACAGTGTCTCCCTAAGCAATATTAAAAGAACTCCACAACCTTAAGCTTTACTATTAAATGGAGGAATTAGTGCATTATATTCTGGTTTTGCTCTCGTAACAGTACAGTGATATGGAAACAATTGCTACTAAAGACTGTACCAGAACTACATTTATGACTTAAGTGCTAAGGGATATATAAAACTTCTGTTGTAGCCACTGCTTTACATTTTCTTTGCCACAGCACACTGAGAATTTATTTGTAACTCCAGAAGGAGGGAGAATTGTAAAAGTAGATGCGTTAGCATTAAAAAAAAATCTTTACAGACATTTAAACTTACTCATTTTGTTGACGACAAAGACTGGAAACAAATTACTTTAAAAGCAAACAGTTTATGAATATACAATTTGGTTTACTGCAAAATACAAGCAATGGGTTTGATTACAAATGAAGCTAAGGTTAATCTCATGAGATAATCTAGAAGTGTTTTTCCAAACACAGAAAGGTTTTTAAGCTCTGCTTGAATACCCTAGAAGAAACTTAACATTTCACACAAAATACTGCCTTTCATAAGCAACTGAATTTGCATATTATTAAATCATAATAATAAATTGAATCTAGAGTGTGATGAGACTTACGAAAGAAACATTGCAGGCTACGTTATTCTACTAAAGGTGTTTGTTACTGCACTTCTGCCATAGACACAGACAATGCCGAAATAAAACTACCACTAGGAGGGAGCAAGGAAGCAGCTTCCATGTTCCAGTGATTTCAGCTTTTGGTTTTTATAAAGGTCCTGACAGTCAATCTCTATATCTTTCTAGGTGTCCAGATACCTTAGCAATTGGCATACATGAAACAAAAGGATGGAGACTGAATACTTCATAAACTGAAACTACAGGAACTGCCGTAGGCATACAGAAATATATTTACTCACATTACCTTCTGGCCAGGTACCAAAATAAATATCCTTATACCTAGAAAAAGCATTTTTTCTTCTTTTTTTTTCTTCAAATACTGGTCTCAGTAGTTAGAATCTCTGCTTTATATTCTAATTCTGTGTATACAAATAATCTATTTTTACCCACAAATTTTGCATCTCATAAGACATAATCTAAATTACTTTCCTAAATTCCAATTGGAATAGAAATGCAAGAGTTTTAAGTCCGTGGGGGGCTGTCCTGGGTTCAGCAGTAGCAGTAATTTTTCTCCTTCTTACTAGCTGGTGCAGCGCTGTGGTTTTGACTTTCAGCCTGGGAACAGAGCTGATAACACCGATGGGTTTAGTTGTTGCTCGGTAATGTTTAGTCTGACCAAGGACTTTGTGAGTCTCATGCTCTGCCAGGGAGGAGGGCAAGGCAGGAGGAAGCAGAGACAGGACACCTGACCCAAACTAGCCAAAGAGGTATTCCATACCACAGCACGTCATGCCCACTATATAAACTGGGGGCAGTTACCCGGAAGGGTTAGATCACTGCTCGGTCAGGCTGTGTATCAGTTGGCGGGTGGTGAGCAGATGTATTCTTGTCCCTTGTTATTTCCCTTATCATTATTATTATTGGTGGTAGCAATAGTGATTTGTGTTATACCTTAGTTAACGGACTGTTCTTATCTCAACCTGTGAGGTTACCTTCTTTTGATTC
>NW_026635399.1:0-1658 GCF_028554395.1 Pezoporus wallicus | reverse complement strand
GGGCTCTACAGGGTGGCTATGGAGGGTTGCGGGGCTCTGTAGGGTGGCTTTGGAGGGCTGTGGGGCTCTATAGGGAAGCTATGGAGGGTTATGGTGCTCTATAGGGTGGCTGTGGGGGGTTATGGGGCTCCCTATGGTGGCTATGGGGGGTTATAGGTCTCTATAGGGTGGCTATGAAGGGTTTTGGGCCTCTATAGTGTGGCTATGGAGGGTTGTGGGGCTCTATAGGGTGGCTGTGGAGGGTTATGGGGCTCTATAGGGTGGTTGTGGGGCGTTATGGGGCTCTCTAGGGTGGCCATGTGCATTTTAGGGCTCTATAGGGAGGCTGTGGAGGGTTATGGGCCTCCATAGGGTGTCTGTAGGGGGTTATGTGGTTCTATATAGTGGCTGTGGGGGGTTAATTGGGCTTTATAGGGTGGCTGTGGGGCTCTATAGAGTGGCTATGGAGGGTTATGGGATTCTATAATGTCGCTGTGGGGGGTTATGGGGCTCTGTGGGGTGGCTGTGGGGGTTTTGGTGCTCTATAGGGTAGCTGTGGGGGGTTATGGGCTCCCTATGGTGGCTATGGGGTGTTATGGGCCTGTATAGGGTGGCTGTGGGGGTTTATGGGCCTGTATACGGTGGCTATGGAGGGTTATGGGGCTCTATAGGGTGGCTATGGGGTGTTACGGGGCTCCATAGGGTGGCTGTGGGTGGCTATGGGGCTCTGTAGAGTGGCTATGGAGGGTTATGGGGCTTTATAGGGTGGCTATGGTTGGTTATGGGGTTCTGTAGGGTGGCTATGTGGGTTATGGGGCTTCATTGGGTGTCTGTGGGGGTTTTTTGGGCTCTATAGGGTTGCTGTGGGGGGTTATTGGGCTCTATAGGGTTGCTGTGGGGGGTTATGGGGCTCTATAGGGTGGCTGTGGGGGGTTATGGTGATCTGTGGGTAGGCTATGGGGCGTTAGGGGGCTCTGTAAGTTAGGTACGGGGTCTGTAGGGTGGCCATGGGCATTAAGGGGTTCATTAGGGTGGCTATGGGGGTTTACTCGGCTCTATAGGGTGGCTATGGGGATTATGGCGCTCTATAGGGTGGCTGTCGGGGGTTATGGGGTTCTATGGGGTGGCTATGGGGGTTATGGGGCTTCATAGCATGGCTGTTGGGGTTTATTGGGCTCTATAGGGTGGCTGTGGCGGTTATGGGGCTCTATAGTGTGGCTATGGAGGGTTATGGGGCTCTGTAGGGTGGCTGTGGGTATTATGGGGTTCTGTAGGTTAGTTATGGGCCTCCGTAGGGTGGCCATGGGCATTATGGGCTTCTGTGGGGTAGGTGTGGGGGGTTATGGGGCTCTATAGGGTGGCTGTCGAGGATTATGGGGCTCCTTAGGGTTGCTCTGGGGGTCATGGGGCTTCATAGGGTGGCTGTGGGCGTTTGTTGGGCTCTATAGGGTGGCTGTGTAGGGTTGTGGGGCTCTATCGGGTGGCTGTGGGGGGTTATGGGGCTCTCTTGTGTGGCCATGTGCGTTATGGGGCTCTATGGGGCGGCTATGGAGGGTTATGCGGCTCTATATTGTGGCTGTGGGGGCTTACAGGGCTCTATAGGGTAGCTGTGGAGGGCTATGGGGCTCCATATCGTGGCTGGGGGGGGGTTATGGGCGTCTGTAGGGTGGCTGTGGTGG
>NW_026635398.1:0-168941 GCF_028554395.1 Pezoporus wallicus | reverse complement strand
ATGCCTAATTTTTATGTCTACATATTTACCTACAGTATCTCTAGATCAGACATATGCTTATACATATCTGCATTTTGTGCCGATGAAAGGGTGGTTTACCAGAAATACAGTATTAAGAACTGTGCTTTTTCACCAGATATGTGTGGGCAAGGTTAACAAGACTGGGCACAAACTTGCTGGGAAATTTAAGTCAAGGGAACAAATACCATTTAGACATTTTAGCATTGTAACACTTTTTCACAAGAATACCAAAGCTGCCAAAGCTTTGCTACATGTTCTTTATGCAGCACAAAACAGAGCAGGTTTTAGTTTTCAGACTTCCCTGTCTTCCTAGGCATAAGCCGTTTCAGGTGCTGCAGAGGCTTTGTGCTTTCTCCTCTGCATGAACATGACCCCTAACTCCTAACTCAGGAGACAGAACTGGACTTGGGATTGCACCAGCCTAGTGAAAGCTAGCCTCAGGGAGCACAAATCAGTGCAAATCACAGGCTGTCATATTCAAGAGCATGTAAATTAATCAATTCCTGCTTCAAACCAGTTGATACATGTAGATATCCAACTTAACTTTACCAAATCCCTAAATCATGAGACTGTCCACCAAGATCATGACACTTTTTTGCTCTGGATTGGCAAGTCTATTGCTTCCCACAGCTATCCTGCTGCCACCCATCACACTCACAGCTTGACAGTGGCACCTCCTTCCTCCCACAGTGTTTCCTCTCACCCGGCCTCTCTCACTTTCCTCCACCACTGCCCACCTCAGCATGCCTGCCTGCTTCCTCCCTTCACACCATTCCAGTCCCTTTCTCAGTCCCAGCACAGCCTTGGTCCAGGTTTCTCGCCCATGTGAGGAGCTGGCACTGCCCTCCTTGGCCCATGGAGGAGGGGCTGAGGTGCAACCAGCACCAAGAACATACACAAACACACAGGAAAGCCTCAAAGACAGTCTTTCCTTTTAAATACTGATACGGGATTTATCTCACATCGAGACATCTACTTTATTTTATAGGTGATGAAGGGAAATAGCACTTCTAGGGCACCATTCATCTCATCACAAAGCAGGCTTCTTAAATGAGTAAAATTAATCTTGCTTCTTTCTCTCTGTTGATTGTAAAAGGACAATAGACAACTCATTCGGAGGAAGAGCTCAGCTGTGTAAGTCTAAAACTAGGTGATCTGAAAAGAAGATGGTATTTGATCTCACAAATGAAGATGGGAGGGAGCTGTGAGGGTCTGAGGGAAGGTTTTGATTTTTATTTCCTGAAGTAATTTTTCTAGTTCCTATATTTTGAGCAGGAGAACAGCTGGGGCAAACCAAGAGTCAAATAAAAGGAACCTTGCAGGGAAGGGGAGGGGGCTTGGGCTGGCTTTTCTTTTTCTATTAATATTTTTACTGGGGAGGGTAGGGTGCCAGTTACATACTTTGTTGCAAATTCACACTCTTCACTTAGCACTGATAATGCCAGAGGTGATTAGTCTGATGAGAGTTTTGGATAAGTAAAGCTTGGTCAGAGAAGAATAGCTAAATCAACCATTTGATAACATTTTAGCTGCTAAAATGCTTTAGAAATGGCTCATTATTAATTAAAAGATGACTTCATAACTTCTGGATTAAAATCTAAATAAACATGAAATTGGTTTCAGAAGTTTTTCAAGGAAATGAGACAAACACCATAAAATGTGGGAAATTACTTCTTGTTCTTGGCTTTTCATTTAAAAGAAAAAATAATTAAGTGTTTCCATCTCTCAGCTCTGTAATAGCATCATGTCCTCAGAATACACTTGATATTTCTATACCACATTGTTATTTTTTCAGTTTGAATGGGCACCACTTTTCCGAGAGATCTCATGCTCCATTGAAAACCAACATTTGAATTGAGTTCATTATGTGTCATATAAAGATGAAATAACAGTATTTCAAAGTTTTATTTCTTCCACTTGTAATAGAACCCATCAACACAGAATTTCTCTGTACCACTGTTTTATAGAGGAGCCTTTGTGAACTCCCTATAAATGATCTCGATTTCTTTCATGCCTTTCATATTGCTGACCACGTAATTGCTGGGATTCTTAAAGACCAGAAAAACAAACGCAATAAAAATGAAACAGTTATTCATGGCAGGGGGCCTGTAGCTGGGAAAGATAATGCTGGCCCTTCTTTGCTATTCATAAGGCACAGGATTTGTCTCCACAATATCTCCATGAGATGCAGGCTGTAAATCAATGAGTTTTACTTCGAGGAGGGGCTGCAGCTGCAGTTTGCTCCCATTCCCCTGGAAATACAGGTTCCTGAAGAGGTTTGCAGGCACCTTCCCACACTGAAGATCTGATCTACTGCCTGTGCAGATTGGTGGGAGTCTATTAATTCCAGCAAACCACAGTGTCCTGGGTTCAGTAGTGGCAGTCATTGTTTCTCCTTCTTAGTAGCTGGTGCAGTGCTGTGTTTTTGACTTTCAGCCTGGGAACAGCACTGATAATTATGATGGTTTTAGCTGCTGCTCAGTAATGAAATTGCCATACCCTGCAGGTCCCTCTCTGCTCCATCCTCCCTGACTATGAGAAAAGTCTATAGGCCAGATAGAGGTGTCAGGGTCTACAGCAGCATATTTGATGATTAAAGGAGGACTGCAGCCCTCGGAAAACCAAGCTTATATAATCAAGGTTGTCTTTGAGCAAGAAGCAATCAGAATGGAATCCAAAACCTTCTAATTATGCATTGACCTCTCAAGGTCAAAATAAAGTTGATGCATTAACTGCTCATAGATGTTTTCTAATAAAACAAATTTTCTCTCTGATACGGAATCAGACTGATGAGTGTCCCCAAAACAAATTAATATGGCAGACTAATAAACTCCTAGGGGAGGAAATTTTTGCGCAAAGTGCTGATAGGTCCAGACTCTCTGATGTATAATAAAGCAGCGGGGATGTGCCCTGAGCACAGAAGCAGAAGCTGAATGTTTTCTCGTTTTCCTTCCCCCTCCTCCTCTACCTTCTTATTCGTGTTAAACTTTGAGCCAGCATAGTACATCTGAAAGGCACACAATGGCAGAGCCCATGAGACAGGGGAATATTATTCATCTCCAGAGCAACCAGCTGAGAATAAATTAGATGTAGGGTGCTCCTTTCCCCTAAGCTGGGTCAACTTTAGTTAGACATCAAGTCATTTAGTTTCTATCAGTAGCAAATTATGTGTTTATAATGGGTTTCCAATTGATGTTTATAACTGTACTGTGAGCATGTGACAACTTTGTAAAAGAGGTACAACACAGGTATATAAACCAGGAGGGACCAAGTGTCTAGTTTTATTGTAGTTAAGTAAGATTAAGATCACTGCTGGTGTCAGAAGCTCTTGTTGCACATGCAATTCAGCTTTCCCATTTTAGCTCTGATTGCAGTGCCATCTCTTACCAGCACGTGCTCTTTCTCTAGGAGTTGAAATGTCATATGATCACCTCACTATCTTTACCCTCACTGATATCAGATAATGCAATTTAGCTTTAACAGTTTAGTCTTGTCTACCATTATATTAGTTCATATATCTCTGCATAAATCTGCCAGGAATTGTTGCCTCAGAAACTTTTGTTTAAGTGTATGTTCTTGGGACAGGAATTTCCCTGTCAGACAACATTTCTTACATTCTCTTTATTTTTTCTTTCTTCCCTTCCAGTTTATCCTTTTAGTGCGACTGCAAAGGTGTGGACCTGCCTATGGATGCGGTTCCTCTACCACTATCCCATCTAGAAAAGCTGCCAATAAGGATTTGCAAGCAATGCAGATTCTGAAGTATTCAGTGCTCCAGTGACTGGATAACTTTTCTAAGACTTCTTGTAATTTCTGTACTATTTCAGTACAAAAGACATCTTGATAGAGCTGAGGAAAAATTCCTCTGTCCTGCCCAAGCTCTTTTCCTTGCCTTTTTTTTTTCCTTTATCCTCCTATGTGACAACAGCAAGTCCAGTTGAACAAGTATTTGGTGTTGAAGAGAAAGGAGACCAAAAGACATTTGGATCACATGAAGTACCTTTTTGGGGGGGAGGGGATGGGGTGAGGGTAGGCAGTGTGGGGCTACGGGGGAAGTCAAAGACAGTTTGCTAGAATTGTTTAAAATATTTGATGTGCACACACCTTATTATTGGTTCTTCTCACTGCCGCAGAATAAACACTTCTGAAGGTGTCTTACAGAGAGAGCTTTTCTTCTTTCCTCAAATCCTCTCTCCCATTTTCTGAGCCAAAATCTACTCTTCAGTAATCCCTGCCATATACTTCAAGTGGCGCACTAACTCAGCTTCTCCTGCCTCACCAACTGATAAGACCTTCACACCTTCTTGACACAGCAGCCCCAATACCATGGGATTTACAGAACCAGCACTGGGAGTGTGTCGTGGTTTAAACCCAGTCAGGTAACTCGTTCACTCACTCCCCCCCCTTCTTTCCCTCCCCTACTCCCGGAGGGACGGAGAGGAGAATCGAAAAGAATGCAACTCACACTGTTGAGATAAGAACAGTTTAGTAACTAAGGTATAACACAGATCACTACTGCTACCACCAATGATAATAATGATAAAGGAAATAACAAGGGAAGAGAATATAACACCTCAGCACCAGCTGACCGATAACTCGCCCCCCAAGCCCGACCAAGCTCCGATCGATACCTCCTCCAACCCTGCAGTCTCCCAGCCCTTCCGGCTCACTCCCAGTTACATCCTGGGCATGATGTGCTGTGGTATGGAATACCTCTTTGGTCAGTTTGGGTCAGGTGTCCTGTCTCTGCTTCCTCCTGGCTTTCCCTCCTCCCTGGCAGAGCGTGAGGCTCACAAAGTCCTTGGCCAAACCAAAACATCGCTATCAGCTCTGTTCCCAGGCCAAAAGTCAAAACACTGCACTGCACCAGCTACCAAGAAGGAGAAACATGACTGCTACTGCTGAACCCAGGATAGAGTGCCATTGCCTGTGTCCTCCGCCTCCCTCCTCCTTCCATCTCCCAGGCAGGGAATATGAATTCAGGCAAGTCTGACACTCAGATGTCTGTTACGCTGCATAAGACAGTTATGGGCCTGTCTTTCAAAACTGTGACCCACCTCCCCGCATGAGAGGTGTGGATATTCTCACAGCCCTGTGTAGGCTTTTTCTCTAATTACCACATCGTTTTTTTTTTCCTCTTCTCTGTTTAAGGAATCTGAAAACCATCCAGTTTCAGCTGATGCAAATCACCTTGAATGTGGCTCCAACTATGCGCTCAGAATGATGAGATAGTGATTTCAGCCCCCCCTCCAACACCATAATGCATCTAGTTTTTACTGTAAAATATTCATTTTCTTTACAGATCTATGTCACAATAAGGTTAAATCATACCAGAGTCAAGGATTCTTAGTACGAAACTTACAGAATAGCAAATCATGCCTCACTGGAGCTTTTATCGTTAAGCAAATCAGAAATGACACTACAGTATCTTAATACATGCTTCGGCTTTTTTCTGGATGTGCTTGATGCTTTCGGACAAGAGAGACATGCTAGGTAAAATTTTCAAAATATTTTAAAACTTTAAGTATGTTCCTAAAAATAAATAAATAAATAAAATCACCTGTAGGCCCTTAGAAACTAAAAAGGAATCAGCTTTCTATCATAATTATTTGGTATCAATGGGGTCAGACAGGCAATTTTAAAAGCCCTCATGGACATTCACCTGTCTGCTGCTCTGGATCCCAAATGCCTTTATACATCTAAACTAGCAGATTAGTGGAGAAACAGAAAAAAAAACCAAACCCAAAAGGCAATTTTTTTTTTTTCCCCCTGTCACTGAGATGTCCCTGCCTTTTCTTGGGCATCTCATGCATTTCTTTACTATTCCCTGAGTGGGAAGGAAGACATGAGGAAATTGCATCTGAAAGCCACCAACGAACCCAAATGGGTTTTGCCTAAGTCAGGAATCTTTCCAGGCTCCATCAAGCTTCATGCCCAAGTTACTCAGTCAAAGAATAGTTGAGTTCTTACCAAAATTTACCAGTTCTATTAAGTTCATTAAGGTTTGCATATTCCCTTCTAGCTTCTGGAATCAGACTATTCTGCACTCCCAGACCACTGGAAACCTGGAAGCACTAAATAAACTTCTGAGCTCATCTGTTTGTGGAAAAGGTTTCTTCTATGTGCAGTTTGTGAGAGGGGAGAAAGACTGATTTTCTTTTAAAGCATGTAAATATCCAAATTCCAGTTAGAAACTGATTTATAGAACTACAGAAGTGAATTCTACATGTAATTTATACCCCTGTTTGCATCAATGAAGAGTTAAAGACTTCCTAGGGAAACCAGATTGCTATTTGTATTTCAGTCAGCTGCAGCTGTTGGGTGGGGAGAAAACCACTTAAAATATCTAAATAAACCCATATTTGCCACTTTGGGTTTACAAAGCTGTTTGTCCTGATACAGCTAACTGTAACCAAACATGGACTAGTTTCACAGTACTCTTATTTCTTTGGGAAAAGAAACGTGACACTTTGATGCACAGATCTGTTTTCATCACAGAAGGTCAACCAGCATTATGGACTGGAAGTTAGAATTGTCCTGGGTTTTTTCAGAGGTTATTTTCAGCCAGAGGAAGGTCAGCAGTGGGTGGAGTGGGATTCTTTCATGTAAGATGCAATTCCATAAAGTCTATGGTGGTTGAAAAATGTGCTTTATAATTTGGGAGATAACTGCATGACATTAAACTGACTTTGTACTTGCTACTCTTCTAACTGTGGTGTATGCTCTGCATCTTGCAGGACTTCTCTATAAGACATATTCCCTGTTGGGTAATTAGCTTCCCTTTATAGTATGATCAAAACATCAAGAAAGAGCTGGATATATGAGGGGATGAGTTTCTACAGAACTTACTGTGAGGCAGATACTCCTTTACAGAATTTTTCTTTTTTTTTCCACTGTGTTTGCCTCAAGCGAGGGAGTCATCTCGGTATTAATCTGCACACTCTCCAAAGACAGGCAATTCCCATTAGCATCATTGATGATTAAATATTCTTATGAAGGAGAGAATAAACTCACCAAAGGAAATTGTTATTTTGTAACACTGTAGTTACACAGCACATTTTCCTGCAAAGCTTTGTGTAGTCACACCAAGTAAGCAAAGAAAAATTGTTCTGCAATGTTAAGCATTTAAAATTTCATAGGCAATATGTTTTTTAAAAAAGGAAGAAGCAAACCCCACCTCTTGGGTACCCCATCATGACTAAGGATTGAAGGAACCCAGTGGTTTTATTGATATGAAACTCACCATGGGCTACGTAGCTGAAGAGACCCCATATCAAGACCTAAAGCCAAATTCTCTATTGCTCAGGGTCTATGCTAGGCAGGAAACCCAAGCCATGCCTTCCAGCCCCCTGAGACACAGCTAAAACAGCACAACTCATGGTTGAGGAGGCCTTACATCCAGTGCAGGCTGTATGTGGCACCCTGTATCTCTATTCCCCCACAGTCCCCAGATGTGAAAGTCACCTGGGCAGCTGCTGAACACTCATGTCAAAATGTACAGACTGAAGGTGGATCCCTGCTGCAAGGGGACCTCTAATCTGCCCTACAGGATTGGGAAGGAGACTAAATCCTACCAAGTCCCTGAGTGTTATCATATCCACAACTCCATGAGATTTCTATACTGCACCTGGCAATAAAAATGAATATTAACTGAACCAAAGACTTTTTATATAGAAAAATAAAAATATGTATTGAAATAGTCTTTGCTTAAATTTATTTATTATACAGCTATACAAGGCTCAAATTTTTTGTTTAAGGAGAAAGTTTTCTGTCTTAAATATTTGTGGTTTAGTGTCCTCCTGAAGGGCCTTCTTCCTTGCTATACTGTAGCATGCTTCCCCCTCCGTTCCTTCCCCCCTATCCACCCTCCTTGGGACTACTTCTCATCTTCAAGATCTATGATTTTACCTCTACATTTCAATACCAACTGCCTGCCTTTCTGTACCAATTTCTTCTGCTCCTACCTTTTAGGGGAAAAAAAAAAAAGAAGCAAATCTCCCAAGTAAGCATCATCTTTCATTTCCTAAGCCATGCTCACTTTAATTAAACATTCTAGTTAATTAAGACAATATGTTCTAGAAGTGTGCGGAGGCTTTCTACATTATTGCCACACTCTGTACCCTCTTCAGATGCCCAGCACCATTCAGTGAAGCTATTCGGTTATAAAGCCAGGCAGAGGTGGATGGCACCCTGTGTAAATCTGCTACCATTAAGTTGGGAGCTGCAGTGAAATTATAAATTGTCATTTTAAGTAGGAAGAACATTTTTATGAATCCTGGTTCATCCTCTGCAGACTTCAGCTATTTCCAGTAACTGCCACACAGAACACACTAAAATTTGTCAGCTGCTTGGAATAGGAGAGAATTGAGCCTGGAGACTTAATTCTCTTCAATCTTCTTAAAAGATATGATCCAATACCTAAAGGTAAAATACACTGCCAGCTTAGGAAGATACAGGGAAGCAATCCAAAGCAGCCAGGACAATCAGGAGAGACAAGCCCCTTTGCACAACACTAAACCTCATTTTTCCAAAGCTCAGAGGCATAGCCAGGACACCACCTCTCTTCTTTTCCTCCATGTTTGAAGAGCTGGCTGAAGAGAAATATTTCAAGGCTTGCCTGGATCACTGCAGGAAGCCATAGCATAAGTGCTATACCACACACCATGTTGTTGTGGTCCTTCTAAAGCCAATTTCATGAGAACCAAATGTCCAACACCCCCCCCCCCCCCCAGCACCATGTGAGACAAGCTAAAATACAGAATTTTGACAGACACGTTTTATACTAGTGACATCGTGCTCCAGTGTTTTTGCTCTGATGTGGAAAACACCTGTATAATGGAGAATTTTTATGAGCACAAGAGCCTGCTCAGCAGCTCAGGGTCTTAGTAACAGATCCTAAATCACCATTTCTGTAGTGCTGCAGGGTTTTATTTCAGAATAGCTCTACATTTTCATAAACCTCAAGTAATTTTTCTGAAGTCTTTGCACATGACAGAGTCAGCCACTAACTGGGCAATGAGGTCGATTGTGCAATAAGAAAAAGCATCCAAAAAATCAGAGTCTCACACTAATACCCACATGCTAATCATACATTGATCACTGCATCCAGTCCAGCCCTGCAGGAGAGGTGTGAACAGTGGTCAAGCAGTGATGCCACTGGAATAAAGGGCATCACTGCCACTGGAAAAAGGATCCAGTCACAGCACCCAATGAAAGAAAGCTATGCACACTCTCTGAACCCCAACCCCAAATGTGTTCATGCACAGAGGAGCTCCAGAGGTGCTGCAGCTGGTCCTCTGTTCCAGCATCACTGTTGGGTTTCACAGGCTGAGTTGGTGTCCTGGGTTCAGCAGCAGCAGTCATGTTTCTCCTCCTTGGTAGCTGGTGCAGTGCAGTGTTTTGACTTTCGGCTCGGGAACAGAGCTGATAGAGATGTTTTGGTTTGGCCAAGGACTTTGTGAGCCTCATGCTCTGCCAGGGAGGAGGGGAAGCTGGGAGGAAGCAGAGACAAGACACCTGACCCAAACTGACCAAAGAGCTATTCCATACCACAGCACGTCATGCCCAGGATGTTACTGGGAGTGAGCCGGAAGGGCTGGGGGACTGCAGGGTGGGAGGAGGTATCGGTCGGAGCTTGGTGGGGCTTGGGGGGCGAGTTATCGGTCAGCTGGTGCTGAGGTGTTGTATTCTCTTCCCTTGTTATTTCCTTTATCATTATTATCATTGGTGGTAGCAGTAGTGATTTGTGTTATACCTTAGTTACTAAACTGTTCTTATCTCAACCCGTGGGAGTTGCATTCTTTTCGATTCTCCTCCCCGTCCCTCCGAGAGCAGGGGGAGGGCAAGAAAGGGGGGGGAAGTGAGCGAACGAATTACCTGACTGGGTTTAAACCACGACAGTTCTTTTTGGCGCCCAACGTGGGGCACGAAGGGTTGAGATAACGACAGATTTGACTGGATTAATAGTCATTCGTCACAATGCTGATTTATTGGCTCTCAGAGTTGTTCTTGTTGATCTCACAGCTTCAGACCGTTGTAACTTACGTAGAGCCGGTATTTGCTGCGATAGTGTTTATCAAGTGTGGGGCTTGGGCTAAGGTTCTTGTCTCACTGTGCTTTATGGCAATGGCTTGTAATACGGGCGGGCTCCAGCAGCAGGGCGGGACGGACGTGGCCGTGGACTTGTACCTGGCCGTCCGGCTGCTCTTCACCGTCCTGGCCCTCACCCTACTCTCCATCTTTGTGAGGCTGCGGGGAGCCGAGGGGGAGCGGCCTCGGGAGCCGGCGGCTGCTGAAGCGGCCCGGGAGAGCGGCCCCGGGGACCAAGCGGTGGCGGGAGCGGGGCCGGAGGCCGCGAGGGGACGGCTGCCGGTGGAGGAGGCCGGGGCGGTCGAGGAGAGGAAGGAGGCGGCTGCCGAGCAGCGGGAGAAGGCGGCGGAGGAGCCGAGCCCCGCGGAGGAGCCCAGCCCCGCGACGGCCGAGAGCATTCCCCGGAAGCCGCCCGCCGAGCCCCAGGAGGATGCAGGATACCACGCAGCATTTCCCAGCAAGGCAGAGGAGGAAGAGCTGGACTCAGGAAAAGAGAAGCCGGTGGTGGGAGAGCCGGCAAGCACAGCAGCTACATCAGCCCCAGTGACAAGCACAGCAGCATCGTTTGAGAGTTCTGAAGGTCTTGAATGGCCTTTGGGTATCCTTGGGACCTGCCTGCTGATTGTGATGGGGATCAGCATGTTGGCACACACACAGGCTGTGTTCTACCCACAACCATTTTGTCTGATCTCAAAAGTTAAGCAGAGTCAGGTTTGGGTCTTGTCTGGGGTTAGACAACAATATAGGGAGACCAAGAGATTTTCCCCAAGGCTGGAGAGTCATGAGTGGCAGGGTGTGTGGGACAGTATGGGCAAGTATCTAGTCCACTGGGCCCCTCCAGTGCTTTGGAAGCGTCGGAGATGGAAGGCAGCTGTATGGAGTCCCCAGCAAAAAGCTGCAGAAACTGCTGAAGGGGACAGTGAATTATTTTGAGCCTGGTGGGCCCATGGCACTTCAGGCCATCAGAGCAGAGATGCAACACAGAGATGGACTCATGATCGAGGGGTGGACTTAACAATGGACACTATTGCCCAGGTTATTCACGAGTGTGAACACTGCACACAGTCTCTCCTGCTCTGGAAGACTGTTACAAGAGATGGAGCCTGACATGGACCAGATGGAGGCAGCAGCTTTATAGGGACTGGTCCATGCACTAAGATAAGAGTGCACCGAGATAAGAGTGATAGTATATTGAAAATGTGGGATCTGAGCATGACGTGAATGGTATGGAATAAGGGGTGGATAATGTCCTGGGTTCAGCAGTAGCAGTCATGTTTCTCCTCCTTGGTAGCTGGTGCAGTGCAGTGTTTTGACTTTCGGCTCGGGAACAGAGCTGATAGAGATGTTTTGGTTTGGCCAAGGACTTTGTGAGCCTCATGCTCTGCCAGGGAGGAGGGGAAGCTGGGAGGAAGCAGAGACAGGACACCTGACCCAAACTGACCAAAGAGCTATTCCATACCACAGCACGTCATGCCCAGGATGTTACTGGGAGTGAGCCGGAAGGGCTGGGGGACTGCAGGGTGGGAGGAGGTATCGGTCGGAGCTTGGTCGGGCTTGGGGGGCAAGTTATCGGTCAGCGGGTGGTGAGGTGTTGTATTCTGTTCCCTTGTTATTTCCTTTATCATTATTATCATTGGTGGTAGCAGTAGTGATTTGTGTTATACCTTAGTTACTAAACTGTTCTTATCTCAACCCGTGGGAGTTGCATTCTTTTTGATTCTCCTCTCCGTCCCTCCGAGAGCAGGGGGAGGGCAAGAAAGGGGGGGAAGTGAGCGAACGAATTACCTGACTGGGTTTAAACCACGACAGTTGGTAAGTGAGCTTAGGACAGAAGCAGAAGTCAGAAACATGGGCCTGCCTGTGCTACCTCTGTGACAGTCAGTACACTGTTCTTTTGCAAAGGAAAAAGGAATTTCTGTCCTCCTGCACAGAGACATAAGCTCCAAGGGGAATTAACTGAAGCATTTATCTAGCCTACTTTTTGCTCTCTAGTTCCACATCTTCCATAAGACAACACTTGACAAAGTATTGGCTACTACAGTAGAAACATACTTTACAGACTTGTCTTTCCCATTGACCTATTTAAATTTAATACTGGCACATTAAACATTTTTATTTTACTCATTAAACAAGAATAATTCTGGACACTTAACAGTGACACAGTGAAGACATTATAAAATTTGGTAATGCATAAACTACTTTCATAAATGCCCAACCATTTACATCCATTTTCTGGTTTTCTTCCAATGCAAAGTTATGCTCTCCTGCACCTTCAATTACAAAGCTTAGAGCCAGTTTAAAGTGGTTTGTCCACAGGCAATTCATTTCATTTTGGTTGCCTTTTTCATTTGCCACCTGTTGATTAATTACCTTAACAATTTAATCCTTCCCAGCTCTGTTTGTATCAGGTCTGTCAGCTGGCTTTCATGTGATGCATGTCATTTCCCAATGAAAAAAGCCTATTCCAGCCCATACTCACAGCAAATGGGCTTTATGAATTTTGTCAGAGGGTTAAGCTTGTGCCTAATGTGAGAGGTGCATGCACTGTATTATTACAGTAAGAGTAGGAAAAAATTGGTGGCAGCATGAAGTATGAGTCCTCAACAAAGGGAATTGAGCGGCAAACAAATTAGATGTCTTACCTTAAGAGGTACTTCCACAGGGACTAGAGCAGGGGAGCAACTGCAGTGTTTAAATACTCCATATTATTAAATGCTTCAGCAGCACTGGAGGGGGGAGCTGGTTTCAGGCACAAACCAGCTGGGCAGAGTTCCACCAGGAATTTCCATTGCTGCAGGAGCTCCTGGGGTCTACCAAGTGAATCAGCCCTGGAGCTGGGGACAAGGAACAACCCAGAGGTCCTGACCCTTTTGACATCTTGCAAGACATGTTTTTTTTTCGTTGAAAACTTCCTGAGAAAGCCAAGTTTACTGCAGGAAGCTCTACTTCTTCCATTGTGACCTACACTATGTATGCCCCATTGTAATTAGCTCAATGAATTGCACCATCACTCACCAGCTTCCAGTAATAATTGAACCACACAGGAATCCAAATCAGATTTCAAAAACACTTCTCTGAAGCTGGAACCACTTGGGGTATAAAAGCATAACCCTATTACAGTGGCAGAATTGAAACACTTTCCCTTATCTGCCAGAGCAAAGATGACAGCAAGCTCTGTGATCGAATCCCTTCAGCACAGGAGTCGGAGTGGGCTGGAAATACTCTGGAAGAGCCTCCTGGAAAGCCAGCTGTGTGGCTGTGGGTACAGCCAGGGCAGAGGAGGACCACAGTCAGATATGCATTTACAGCATTATGGGAAGAAGAAAATAGGGATCAAGAAAAAGGCTTCATTCATCTCAAAAATCCCAAATCTCTACTTCAGGAATAAGAAGTGTAATGATCTAAAATCTTTTGGCTGATCCCAAGAATCCAGGATGATTCAAGGATCTTGAGTCAGAGACCATGCAGGAAAATGCACTCTGCTGAACAGAGTTGAATGGAATAAAACTGAAATAAGGTGATTAGAACTGGAAATAACTGCATGTACTTGGAAAATTTTAAGGAGCTTTCTCAACTGCCTCAGCTGACAGTTACCAGATACGAAAAGCACAGACCTCAAAGTCAGATATTGTGCCTCAAAACACCAACTCAAAATGTAACTTTATAGACATGTATATATATATAACGCTAAAAAAAACAGTTTCTTTGCTTAGTCTCCTTGCAGCATTGTGTGTTGGTGGGTAACTCAAGAACCATATTTTAATCACATAACTAACTTAACATACTAAAACAGAATTTACCATATAGCTCTTTAGATAAAAACTCTTTGCAAGTACTTCTATTACTTATTACATTGCATTAGCTAATACACTGCATTAGCTCTTCTTTTTCTGAAGATAGCATTCTGAACCTTTTCATTTGCGTTTGTGAAATAACTAAAAAAAATCTTCCTTAAATCTGCAGGCTGGAAAAAAATCCTGGTAGCAGTGTATTGACAAGACACATAAATCAGATAACTATCAACCTCATCTGCACTTAACACAAGGGATTTCATAGCATTGTGCAGGTACTATGTAGTATGGGTCATAATCAATTATTTTCCACAAAGCACTGAATTTAGGCCCCAGGCAAACTTTTTCCTTGCTGTAACTCTATTTGGCTGCAATAGAGCTGCACAATCCACATATTTGGCCCAGGGTTTCTGAAACTGAGATGTCTTATCCACTGTAGCATCCCATGGAAATACCTGCTTCTCCCTCCCCAGCACAAAGACCTCTCCATAATCCAATACTGGTTTGCACACAGCAGTTCTTTCGCTTGTCCAAGATATTTTTTTCTTATCCACACACCAAATTTTATGCTTTAGATTAAGGCCAGTAGATATGCCTTTCTCACCCAGACACCCAACTCTCAGGAGAGGGTCAAGTGCTGCTGCTTCCATCTCTGCTAACAAAGCTGCTTCCACAACGGAAAACAAAAAAAGGCCAAAACCAAACTCATCACTACTCAAGCTGCTTCCATTAAAAGAAAAAGGGGAGGTGGGGAAAGCTTTGCCAAGACATTAGCTAGAATTTAGCCAAATTTAGCTAGAAATTAGCACATATTCAACTTCTTTCTTTGCAACTCTAAATATGTTGCAAATGTTTAACAGCAGATTTCCAGATTAACTTTTCTCTTTTTCAGACTGGTGATGAGTATTTCTGTATGCAAAGGAAGAATGGAAACTGGTATAAATGTATCTATTTTTGCTTATAGAAAACAAAACAGGGAGCCAAATCCCAAGATGGCGCTTTCTGTATGTGTGTGAGAGCAGCTTCAGGCACACTAGACTTCCAAAAAGCTGCTTTCCCTTGACGTATTTAAAAACCTACTAGCCAATTTTGAGAATTTCAACCATTGTCATTTGAGAGAGGCATGTCTGAAGTACACCAAGGACTGGAAAAAAAAAAAAAAAACAAAAACTAAAGAAAAGTGAAGGTCATCTGTGCCCCCTGATGTATCATGAGTAGACAACTTTCAAGACGTCTTGACTCATCCATATTATTGCATAACATTATTGCCTGATGCCATTCTACCAAGCAACGGGAAATAGATGGGATTTACATTTTCAGAAAGAAAATAAAGAAAAAGTATTTAAGATTAGTACAAAGGCAACAAGGTATGAGTTGAGTAATTACAAGTCTAAAGAGCAAACCCCAGGCAAATGCTATACCACACTGTGGATTTTAATCACTTTGGAAGGTGGGCACCATCTGGGATGGGTCTCCAGGGAACCTTACCCCAACAGATGGGACTATTTTGTCTTCAGATTTCACAATATCAAAACAAAAGTTCTAAGCCACCAGGAGCCCCATGAGTGCTGATTTTGAGAGGTTAAAAATAAGACTCCTCCAGATGCAAAGTTCCCTCATGTGTCAGCCTTCATTTCACTACCAGCCTAGCAGCAAAGCAGGCATTTTAATCAAGTGCAAGACAAGTATAGAAAGCTGAGCTCAAGAAACAAGAAAGAATAGGATTATTATAATCCAATGAGACATAATTAAATGCAGAAATCAAAGGCTCCTAGTATCACAGAACTTGTTAGAGCCTTGAAGTGGGTATTTGCACTTTAATCTGACATGCCACAGCTTCTTCCAAAAACAAAGCTTTTTCAGAAGGAATGAAACGATGACAGAGACATTCATAAATCATTTCAGAAAAAGGCAAAAATGAGGGGAAAAAATAAAATCCATAAAACATCACAGCAGAAGCCTGTTCCCCCCAAAAAATCTAAACCCAACAACCCTGGCAGCACTGACGACAACATTATTTTGAAGTCTATGTTCCTAATGGTGTCTTAATAATAATCTCAGTGTATCAGTATTCGATATTAGAAGGAAAGTAGACTAACTTTGCCTAAGTGTATCGAACTTTAGTTGCCAGTCACCCTGAACAATTGGCCTGCTGGACTCAGTGAAACACAGGCTCCTGGACCTCATCCAAAGTTTGAGTCTGCAGGATCTTACCAAGATGGGATCAGATCCACTGGTACATCACTTCTGCCCAAACCTACCCTCTCACACCCTGGTCAGACATCCCTGTGCAAACACTTACAGCCCCACATCATTCGAGCCTCCCATCCCATCATGCCCTCACCTCCTACATGTGTTTTTAGGATCTGTGGTCTTGAAATTAACAAATACATGGTCCAAAATGGATCATAACAAAAATACACCTTAAAAAAGGCAGTTTCTAACTCCACGCTTTTCTGGGAAAAAGCTACCTGGATATTTCAGCTGCTTTTATTCACTGATAACATGGACAAGTTTATTTTTAGTAGCTGAAGCAGTCAGATTGGGCAATACAAAGGAGACATGAAAGAACCACACTTTGCACTGGGAAAAGCTACGACAAAGTTTCAAGGGTACTCTCCTTGTGGTGGGTGATGATGTAATTTCAAGTGGGCTGCTCTGCAGACTGCAGTGCTGTTGGGATCAAACCATCTTAATGAAATTACACATTTTTCTCATCCTTTTTCAGAGGGGAGTAGGAGAGGTCAAGGCTTAAGCTGCATTGTTTTTCATGTCCCACCAAAAGCACAGAGCGCAACGCCAACAAGTTTCTTCAGATGTGGGACCACAAGAGAAAAAATCTTTGTCATTTGACAGGATTAAATAAAGCTTTAATTTTTAATAGCCATGTTGTCACTTAAAATGCAATGGCTCCCATTTCTCTCTCTCCCATAGACACGATGCTCTGGATGCTATTACCACATGTATGTGTGTATGTGTGCTTTTCCATTATATGTTTCCAAGAAGGCATTACCCCTCAAGCCAGTGATCCTAACCTTCTCCATCTCCCCAGCCCTGGGTGAAGCCCTAGGCAGGGAGGAGGTGCAACCACAAACATCCTCTTCTCCTGGGAGGCAGTCTGGCTCTTTAAGGTATATACTTTTTATCTTCTTTGTTAAAAGATTTTCTTTAAAGCCACACTTGACTATTCCAGCTGGCTCTCAGAATTGTTTCATACAGGGCTGGAGGGCGATTTAAAACAAGGCTGCTCTGTGCCTCTCTGTGTCCACAGGGAGAAAGGTTGAAACAAATACAAGAAAAGTAATCAACAGTAATTCTTCAGGAGTCTATCATTAAATTTGTCATTAAACAGTCTGCAGCTACCTGGCCACCCAGCCACCAGCAGCAGCAAGCCGTACACGCTGTGTTATGGCATTTTGATAGACTGTCTTTTCTGCAGCCTGCCCAAGATTGGACTGCATAATTTACACCACCAGCACAGCATTGCCTCACTGTTATTTGAGCAGTGAGACCCTTGTTCTGGTGTGATTAGACTATGATGAATTGAATGCCATACTCAGGGTATGCTGATGTGGCTGGTTGCCAAGTGCCGGGGACGTGGCACAGAGCTGGCACAAATCCCCAGCTAAACAGCTCGGGGGGCTGTGCTGATTCATCCTACTTCACCTACAGTGTGAAAAAGAAGCCACCCTTGTTTTTTCATATTTATAGTACGAAAAAAAGATGAGGGAGAGAGGTCAAGGCTTAAACTGCATGGTTGTTCATGTCCCACCAAAAAGGGAACTAAAATGAACAATTTTGTGACCCCAGCAGAGGATGGATGTGTCTTGGGGGTGTGAAAGCTCTCAAGAAATTTCCACAGGATCCAAAAAGAGCATCATGAGTTTTCCCAAGCCCTATTCCCAATGTGAACATCACTTCAGAGACAGTCACTCAAAGTGAGATTATGGCACATGGTATTTATGAGAGGACAGAATACTGCCTATTCTAAAAGTGAATATGAGAAAAACACATGCTTTCCAGGCAGCCTGCACCAAGCAATTGCTGATATGGTTTTTACCAAGGTGGTAACTTACAGACATAGAAGTTCTCACAAATGCCACACAACAGATTCACCAGAACCTCCATTTTGAAGATTAAAACTGATCTGGGGAAGCCTTTTTTGGTTTTGGTTGATTGCAGCTTATTGTGTCTCTGCCAGATTTTGACGGAGTGCATTTCCTCACCCCTGGCTGATTCCAGTTATTTCTTTTATCCCAGATTTCAACTCAGTCAAAGTGATTAATTCAGCTTCAGCAGCAGCCTCTCATTCACCCAGATTTCCAGATCCCTCCTAACACTTCACTATTCTCTGTGTACATGTACAAACCAAAATAAGGTGATTTCACCATGTATTAGAAGACCATATATGTGACAGGTAGGTTTGTTATTAGAGACTTGCAGCTCCTACCCCCAACCTATGGAAAAGTAGAAATCTCTGGTTTGGGGTTGGGTTTTCTTTTCACACTAGCAGACATGATTTTTCTCTTACCAATGCCTTTCCACTCACACCCTCCAGCCACATGCCACACTCCTGACAGGAATCCAAACCTTGTCAAAGTTCAGTTTTTTCATATGTAACTATTCATCCGCAAATACAGGAGCAATATGAAATTTGTTATTGGGGTGGCCAGAAGTGGTGGCCAGTAGCTGAAACCCTCTCTACCCAGAGCTGGGTGCCGGTGGCTTCCCTTGACCAAAAGCCCCATGGCAGGCCACGTAGCATGGCCATTGCCCCCATTCTGGCAGAGGTGCCCAGCACAAGGCTGAGGTGCAAGGCCAGGGACACAGGGATACTCTGGCTGAACACTGGCAGCAGGTCCAGCACAAGCGCAGGACTGTAAAGCAAGATTGAAGGACACAGCCACAACACCCTTGAAAGATGTTGTACGCGCTGCTGCTTCCCAAGGTGATTAATGTGGCTCACTCCAGACACAAACAAATGCTGGCTCAGAGATCTCCCTGTGCTAGGGAATGATGCAATGAAGCTCAGTAACTTGTTATAGACACAGTTATTTTTCTGAGCATAATTTTCTCCATAGGGGCAGAAACTTGAGCAGATGTAACTCAGTGAATGGCTTCACAGCCACACGTTTCCATTGGGAACTTTTCAGTGACAGGCAATATTTCATGGGGAACTAGGAACCAGGACACAAAGCTTTGGCTCTTTCCCTCCCAAGACCTCCTAGGAGAGTCTCTCACTTTTCTGGGCTTCATCTCCTCTCTAACCTGATTTACTAATTGTATTGCTGCAGAGTGACAATCCCCAGATATGAATGCCTTTTTGATAGGCAAATTAAACTCACATCCAAGAGGGACAGCTTCTTTTCCAAAGAGCAATTGCTTTCTAAAAGGTAGCTCAACAATTTGGGATGCATGGACCAGCCTGCTTGCGCACCCCAACTTAATGAAGTTATATACATTTCTTATTGCTTTTCAGAGGAGAGTAGAAGAGGTCAAGGCTAAAGCTGCAGCTTAAGCTGCATTGTTGTTCATGTCCCACCAAAAGAGACATGGACAGGCAGTACAGGTAATTTAAAGGCTAAGACAGAGTCAGAGAATATTCTAATTCTTCCATTTGTATCCTTCACTTACCACAGAGCTTCTCTGAAACACAAGGTGCTTGCTGATGGAAACAACTCCAGCTTCTGCAGCATAATCTGGGACACAGACTAGAAATGATCATCTTCCCTGTTCACCCAATTCTGCAGCACACTGAGCACACCCATGCCCTGATGGCCTTTGCATTTTGACTGGGAAAAGTTGTGCCAAATCAAGGTCTCAAGTGGTTGCAGAAATAAGGTTAGCTCCTGGTGCTAGAAACCCGAGGTACACAGAGCCCACTTTTCATAGCAATGAAAAGAAATTGAATTCTTTTTTTTTTAGTAATTCAATAATAAAACAAATATTGATTGGATTAATAAAACAATTTCAGGAGTTGCCTTTTCAGGTTTGGGGTTGTTGTTTTCACTTCTGAATTCTCTCTCGTCTAGTTGCCATCCTCATTTTCCTCTCCTCTCCTCTTTCATATTGATCTCTAAGGTCTTGTATCCTTTTGCTGGCCCCAACACTATATACAGGGATCCTGGGTGGCGTATAAACTGAAAATAAAAGGCAGTATGTCTGTTGTGGTAAATTGACCAACTAGTAGTATAAAACTATTTTGGGAGAGTTATCCATAACTGCCTCTCTTTTACTGATGTCAAAGGCCCAGTGCTTTGGGTGAAAGCACCTTTGATACTTACAGAGATACAATCTCTGGGAATAAATACTATGTCTCAGTTTATCTGACTAACTACTGAACAGATTTTTCTCCAGCAGATTTGTTTGGAACCTGAGATATAGTCTGTCTCTGACTGTGGAAAATATCTTCTCACCACAAAGTAATACTGACAGGTTTGCACTCAAGTGCTTGGCTGATCTGTGACTACAGATGTGCACTGGGGCTCCAGTTTTTCCTTCAAAATATATGAGACCACACTCACACCAGAGCACTTGGAAGTGGCCAGCTCCTGGGCCTGAGAAGACTACAATCACAGCACCAGTGCAGCCTGCATTTGTCAGTGAAAATCCTTGTGGTTACCTGCATCACCAAGTATTGCTTCTACTCAGCAATACCATTATCCTAACGATAAACATCTACCCACGTGCACAAGCAATTCCACTCTGAATGCAACACTGATCAAAAAGCTTTGCTCCTTTCCAGAACTACAGGATGACAATTCAAGTTGCTAAACCCTCATCATCTGAGAAATTGTCTGCAGCAAACCATAGAAGCCACAGTTCTATCACAATACATCAGAAAAAGCACAGGGATAACGGGGGTTGAAAGTCTCTCCTGCTGAAGCCCCATGAAAATAAATGGGGAGACAATCCAGTGACTGCATCGACATACAGATGTGGACAGAAAGGAAGGGACTGCTCTACGAATTCAGGTATTTAAAGCTGCTCCTCCCACAGGGCAGAGCAGAGCCCTTTCTCATGACAGGAGGGATCAGCAGGAACTTACCCATGACTGGAAGGAAAAACATAGGGAAAAGGTGCCCTCAAAAGAGGATTTTTCCTCAGCTCCCCTTTCCTGGGCTTACAACCTATCAAGGCTAGTTCAGTTTACAGGTTGGCCACCTTCTTATACAGAGTGGCTTTTTTTTTTTCTCCACCTTAAAAGCTTAAATACTTTCAGTAGCAAAGAACTGTGCTTCTTTCCTAACTTAATTTATTCAGGTTTAAATGCATTTCCTTACCCCCGCCCTTTTTTTTTTTTTTTTTTTAAATCAAGTAAGAGAAGAGAGGTAGCAGCAAGTAAAGCAAAGCTAAAAAACAACATATACTTTCTACTCTCACTCTCAGGCATTCAGGGTAGGAAGCTCCACAGTGCCACCTTGCCCGTTTAGTTTGCAGCAGCAAGAGGCACCGGAGAATTGGACTGGTTTCCTCACCAGTCTGGTGTTGCAACGAGGGCACAAACACGAAGCCTTCCTCCCCCGAGACAGCAGGCATGTCCCTGGGACAAGAGCTTAGCACTGTTACACCTATTGGGTACTTCATCAAAAGAAGGGGAAAACTGTTGGCAGTGATAGCTTAACCTAAACCCAAGTATTCAGATAGAAATTAATCCATCTGGTCTAAATTCACATATGCATTTTCCTGCTCCCATTCCTGCCTAGAGATGCTAATGATTACTCCTTCTTCCAGCAGGGAGTTAAACCTGCCATCAGCAGTAGCTCAGAAGGCCACTCAAACATGCCAGGAGCCACATGCAGAAACCTTACTCATAGCACTCACACAAACTTGATCTTATTTATGAGCCTCTTAGTATTATTTTTGTTAAATCCCTGCTATGCCTTTTGCCAGGTGGACTGCCTCAGTTTTCCATGAGCACCCTTGGTATGCAGATCCAGGCTCCTAACTTCAGTAGGAGATTTGCCCTCCTTAAACTAGCTACCACGCCCTTCAGAAACAGCCATTTCTTTCAATTAAGAGCTGTATATTACACACATTCCACTCCCCATACTATACACACAAATTTTTAAAAACCCAAATGGAAAAAATAACCCCTCAAAATCTCCCCCCATCCACAAAGAGAAAAAAAAGAAGCACTTTTCCACCAACCAGCCCTGGTGCAGAAAACAGACTTTCACCCTTCAGCCCAGGAAATTAATTACCTGGGTGCTGTTCCCAGGATTATAAAAGCTTTCAGGTGCTGCTATCAGCTAGCTTGTTTCTATTACAAGCACATGATAACCTATGGTGACTTGTGAGAAGCGGGGTCAGAAAGTACTCAGGGGACTCTCTGGGAGCTACTGAATATGGCATTTTTATACTTCTATTTTATATATATAAACAAAGGAGCATGGGAGAGCAGCCATGTGCACAGTTTATGACCTAAAATCTTACTATGGGCAGGTTCCATGTATTTTCCAGGTGTGAAATATCATGGTTTACAGACTTTCACTACAGAGTTCACCTCCCTCCATCCGCTAAAACCTCCCCTGCCATCCTCCCTGAAAGCCACTGCCATGAAGCTGTAGATCACTGGTATGCAAACCTGGGAAGCTGAAAACATAAGACTAGTTTAACACTCACTCCCAGCATAGTAGCACAAGGCAGAGAAGCAATTACAAGTCACGCTGTGTTATTCCTTCTTGTAAAGAATATAGAAAAAAAGAAATTTTTCCAGTGTGTCACACAAGAGGGAAACAAGATTTAGATCCAGCCTGTGCAGAAGCCCAAAGGGGTGCCTACAAGGGAACGCACTGTAGAAGGGCTCCTTGCAGCATGGCTAACCAGTAATGTACAATTCAACAGAGCTCCGAGTACATATTCAGTATGGCATTTATGGGTAGAAATAGCACAGTGGAGCTCACTGGCTTTATTGAGTGCAGCATTCATAGTATTCATTGCATTTCCTGGTCTTATATGTAACAATATTTCATTCCAGCCCTTACTTACATACTAACATATATGGAATTGCCTAGAATGGGTTTTCAGCACTACAGAGTTGTGAAAGAAAACACCATTGTCATGGTTTAAACCCAGTCAGGTAATTCGTTCGCTCACTTCCCCCCCTTTCTTGCCCTCCCCCTGCTCCCGGAGTGACAGAGAGGAGAATCGAAAAGAATGCAACTCCCATGGGTTGAGATAAGAACAGTTTAGTAACTAAGGTATAACACAGATCACTACTGCTACCACCAATGATAATAATGATAAAGGAAATAACAAGGGAACAGAATACAACACCTCAGCACCAGCTAACCGATAACTTGCCCCCCTCAGCCCGACCAAGCTCCGACCGATACCTCCTCCAACCCTGCAGTCTCCCAGCCCTTCCGGCTAACTCCCAGTCACATCCTGGGCATGACGTGCTGTGGTATGGAATACCTCTTTGGTCAGTTTGGGTCAGGTGTCCTGTCTCTGCTTCCTTCCAGCTTCCCCTCCTCCCTGGCAGAGCATGAGGCTCACAAAGTCCTTGGCCAAACCAAAACATCCTTGTTATCAGCTCTGTTCCCGAGCCGAAAGTCAAAACACTGCACTGCACCAGCTACCAAGAAGGAGAAAAAATGACTGCTACTGCTGAACCCAGGACATTATCCACCCCTTATTCCATACCATTCACGTCATGCTCAGTTCCCACATTTTCAATATACCATCACTCTTATCTCGGTGCACTCTTATCTTAGTGCATGGACCAGTCCCTATAAAGCTGCTGAGTCCATCTGGTCCATGATGTCAGGCTTCATCTCTTGTAACAGTCTTCCAGAGCAGGAGAGATTGTGTGCAGTGTTCACACTTGTGAATAACCTGGGCAATAATGTCCATTGCTAAGTCCACCCCTCGATCATGAGTCCATCTCTATGTTGCATCTCTGCTCTGATGGCCTGAAGTGCCATGGGCCCACCAGGCTCAAAATAATTCACTGTTCTCTTCAGCAGTTTCTGCAGCTTGTTGCTGGGGACTCCGTACAGCTGCCTTCCATCTCCAATGCTTCCAAAGCACTGGAGGGGCCCAGTGGACTAGATACTTGCCCATACTGTCCCACACACCCTGCCACTCATGACTCTCCAGCCTTGGGGAAAATCTCTTGGTCTCCCTATATTGTTGTCTAACCCCAGACAAGACCCAAACCTGACTCTGCTTAACTTTTGAGATCAGACAAAATGGTTGTGGGTAGAACACAGTCTGTGTGTGTGCCAACATGCCGATCCCCATCACAATCAGCAGGCAGGTCCCAAGGGTACCCAAAGGCCATTCAGAGCCTTCAGAACTCTCAGTTGATGCTGCTGTACTTGTCACTGGGGCTGGTGTAGCTGCTGTGCTTGCCGGCTCTCCCACCACCAGCTTCTCTTTTCCCGAGTCCAGCTCTTCCTCCTCTGCCTTGCTGGGAAATGCTGCGTGGTCTCCTGCATCCTCCTGGGGCTCGGCGGGCGGCTTCCGGGGAATGCTCTCGGCCGTCGCGGGGCTGGGCTCCTCCGCGGGGCTCGGCTCGGCCGTGGGGCTCGGCTCCTCCGCGGGGCTCGGCTCCTCCGCCGCCTTCTCCCGCTGCTCGGGAGCCGCCTCCTTCCGCTCCTCGATCCCCCCGGCCTCCTCCACCGGCTGCCGTCCCCCCGCGGCCTCCGGCCCCGCTCCCGCCACCGCTTGGTCCCCGGGGCCGCTCTCCCGGGCCGCTTCGGCTGCCGCCGGCTCCCGGGGCCGCTCCCCCTCGGCTCCCCGCAGCCTCACGAAGATGGAGAGTAGGGTGAGGGCCAGGACGGTGAAGAGCAGCCGGACGGCCAGGTACAAGTCCACGGCCACATCCGTCCCGCCCTTACCCTGGAGCCCACCCGTATTACAAGCCATTGCCATAAAGCACAGTGAGACAAGAACCTTAGCCCAGGCCCCACACTTGATAAACACTAACACAGCGAATACCGGCTCTAAGTAAGTTACAACGGTCTGAAGCTGTGAGATCAACAAGAACAACTCTGAGAGCCAATAAATCAGCATTGTGACGAGTGACTATTAATCCAGTCAAATCTGTCGTTATCTCAACCCTTCGTGCCCCACGTTGGGCGCCAAAAAGAACTGTCGTGGTTTAAACCCAGTCAGGTAATTCGTTCGCTCACTTCCCCCCCTTTCTTGCCCTCCCCCTGCTCCCGGAGGGACAGAGAGGGGAATCGAAAAGAATGCAACTCCCATGGGTTGAGATAAGAACAGTTTAGTAACTAAGGTATAACACAGATCACTACTGCTACCACCAATGATAATAATGATAAAGGAAATAACAAGGGAACAGAATACAACACCTCAGCACCAGCTGACCGATAACTCGCCCCCCTCAGCCCGACCAAGCTCCGACCGATACCTCCTCCAACCCTGTAGTCTCCCAGCCCTTCCGGCTAACTCCCAGTTACATCCTGGGCATGACGTGCTGTGGTATGGAATGCCTCTTTGGTCAGTTTGGGTCAGGTGTCCTGTCTCTGCTTCCTCCCGGCTTCCCCTCCTCCCTGGAAGAGCATGAGGCTCACAAAGTCCTTGGCCAAACCAAAACATCCTTGTTATCAGCTCTGTTCCCGAGCTGAAAGTCAAAACACTGCACTGCACCAGCTACCAAGAAGGAGAAAAAATGACTGCTACTGCTGAACCCAGGACAACCATACATGCTTACAGCGGTGCAAAGGAAAACAACAATACTGATGTTACAGACAGCTGAATTGTGGAAGTAATATCCAGTGCAGAACAAAAAACTCTTCAATGTCACTGAGCTGCCTCACATACAGTCAAAGACTCAGAAGCCCGGTACCAAAAGTGGTGCAGCAGCAGGATCAGGTACATAGAAGTTTCCACTAGCACATGTCAGCCCAACCCTGCTTTTGAAAGCTCTCTAGAAAGGAAATTTAACAGCAACCCCCACTGAGGACAAGCCGATGGACAACTAATGAATACCAGACTCAGGCTTCACTTGTCAAGACAGTGATCTTCACACTATAGGCTGCACACATTTGTGATCCTGCCTGGACTCCTGATTCCTGCCACATCCCGTGACAGCAATGTTTTTTTGCCACCATTCCTAATGCAAATCAGTGCCGACAGGCAGCCAAGACATTGAATTAAAGCTGGAAAGAACTTATCATTGGCTATCAGGTTAAGCAGAGCATGATACCCTGTATAAGTCATTCTAGTGAACAGGTGCTATGAAGAAGAGAAAAAAAAATCAGCCCCAGGACTAAGTTCCAAGCCGTATCTTATTTTGGTCCTCTTTCCCCTCGTTGCACATCCATCTCTGTCTCTGATGTGTGTTTTAGAGAGTCAAAATAACAGGGTCACAGAGCCCATCATCCAAGGTGAATAACTATTAATGAGATGACCAAATTCTTAGAATCATTCATGCATACAAAGTTTTTGAAAAATGTCACTGACAACAATGTGAACACTGGCTTTACAGGGTAGGTATAATCAAACCAGAAATGCCCATTGCCTCAGTCACTGTTACTGTGAGGATATCATTCCTTACCCTACCACACCAGCTATAGCATCTGCTATATATTGTTTATTACAGCTCAGCCAGTGGTGTGACACATGGTGGAGGTCACCTAGCACTTCTGTTTAGAAAATTGCTTGGAGAGGCATCCTGGGCACAAAGAAATGGCTCAGAACAAAGTCCTTCAGAGGTTCAGGAGGTGACTCTGCAGCCGCATCTTCACGGTTCTCACTCCCTTTGTTTCTTCTCCATCAAAACCAGTACAAACAGACAAGCATCGTCCCACTACGCTGTCTATACTGTACAGCATAGAAAGATTCAGCATCCAATCAATGGGTGTTAAAAGACTAATAAATAGCCCAGAGAGTCAAACAAGGTCAAAAAGGTGACAGAAGGGCTGCTGGCACTTCATGATACCTACCATTCAAAAGCATCTACCCACCTAAAATATACATATACTCCAGGCTATATAGCTGCTACGTACTTAAAACATCTGTTAATTATTTATATAATCTTTATACATATGTTAATATCAAGTTTCATTATTAGGTTAATAGCAACAATCTGTTCTTGCTTTGAAACTGTGTCAATGTTCTCAGCAAAATTAACTTGAAGGGCAGGAAAAATGTGCCCAAACATTTCTTACTGAAAAACTGCTTATTTAGTAGGAAGGTCAATTCTCTGGGGCAATGCTAGAGCAGATAGCTATCTTTTCCATGCCCTTTAAAATAATTCCACAAGTAGGTAGGCCATAAAATCTTGAAACTTAACTAAAGGCTATTCCTGCATGACATTGCATTAAATTGGTGAACTTCAAGATACTTAATGAATCTCAATATACATCCTGAGGACTACAAATGTATTTATGTACTTTATTATCTACCCAGAAATAAAGCAGCAAAATCTTGCCTTGTTTCACTGGGGGGTTGTGGTTAGTAAATAAATATGTATCTCAGAGCACTTCCTAGCTCTTATCTCAAAACATTTGCACTGAAGATCACGTATCTTGAGTTCCTAAAGCATTGCATCTATATCATACAGGATTTCTTCGCATTTAATACTGATTTACCACAAGCTTGCACTTGGTTTATGTGGAGGACTGCATCCAGTAGTAAGAAACCCCAGCTTTTAAAGCACTTTTTGCAGTGGGCTCATTTGTTTAGGTGTTGCCCTTTCCCCTGCAGAGGGGAAATACGGAGGAAATGGGCAGCAGACCCTGGGGTCTTCTTTCTTACCTTCACCACTGAGCAATGCTTCCTCGGCTGCAGCCTTTTTGTCCAAAAATGGATATATGGCTTCAAAGTGATTGGAAGATTATTTCTGGGAGAAATTCACATAATTATTGTGGATTTGAGCTGCAGTCTAAAGACGAGACTTGGATAATATGCAGCATGGACTCTCCTCTCTTCCCCACACACCTTACAGTGCCAAGGATAGTGACCATTTCAGGAAAAACTAGGAAAATGGCCATTCTTCACAGTACTTCTAGCTGCACACAGACTGGCTGATGTGGAAGGCATGCACATGGAAATACAGGATTTACATTTACTGTATTCTACATGGGAGGAGAGAGATTAAATAGGTGCTGGAAGACCACCTGGACAGGGATGGCCAGAGGGAAAGGAGCACTCTCATATCTCAGAACATGGTTAGGATATTATTGGTTGATACCTAAAAGCAGTATAAAGAATAAATACAGAAGAAAAAAAAAACAAACTTGCCCATGGCACCAGGTGGCTGCACAACAGAACTGCAAGACTTTACCCCTCTGTCCTCTACTCACTGGATTAATTTGTCTGATGATTTGGCAAAGGTGCCATGATCGCTACCACTAACTGTGAATGTGGGCACCTGGCAGCATTGCGCAATACACTCTGTGCTCAAGGAGACCCATTTCTCAGAGGCATTGAGGAGCCACAGCACCTAATGAGGTTTCCAAAATCTGTAAACCCTTTTCTGTGCTCAGCTGTAAGCAATTTATATCCCTAATTACCCAGCCTAAAAATGCTGGCGGGTAGGCATGCCAAAGTCACCAATCTGCCAGAAGGATCTGTGGCAAAGGGCACTGAGGAGCCCACCATAACCTCTCTCTCCCCTCTTGTTTGTGCAAGAGGTGCATGTATGCTAACTGATCAGTGCAAAACCACGCTACTGAAAGTTAGTGTTTGCAGCAGCAGGAGGCCAGATGCTAGTACACAGCCAAGGGCAGGGAAAAGACAGACTCTCTGCACCCCCTCCAAACCCTCTGCCAAATTGCTGTCTGAGAATGAAGGAAAGGAAAAAAATAGCCATTCACTCTTTGAGGCATAAATATAAGCTAAATTTAAGCCATTATTATCTGCTGATTCACCACAGAGTCCTGTGTGTGTGAGCCTTGATCCCTGGCCTGTCGCCGATGTGCTGTAAGAACAGGCAACTGACAGACCATTTTCCCTGGCTAAAAAACAATTGCACAAGGTCACACCAGGGCTTCTTCTGAGAGCTTTCCAGCAGCGGTTCAGGAAGTCACTGAACTAGGAAATCTTCTAGTGTTTAGATCATTGCTGGAAGCAGAATACTGATGAGCAGCTTCCAGAGCCTGATGGCAGGCTCTTCTTGAGGCAACATCCCATTGTGTTGCATAAAGCCCCAGAACTGGGTCTTTCTGGTCTTCTTCTGATGCGTCTCTATCAGTTTTGTAGAAGCTACTTTGCAGTTACATCGATTCATTTGAAATCAGAATCAGGTCTCGTTTTGCAGTTCGGCATTTCTCCCCCAACAGGTAGCAAGCACTATTGAGCCATACAGAGACTGAGATCTACATTCCACAGACACTGCAAAAGACACAAGGCAGCAGAAAACCTCACCCCCATAGTTTATCATCTGTAAATGTTTAGAATTAAATTGTTGAATATAGATTTTAATTTTTTTTATTCCTTAAGCAAAAAGCTGTCATAAAGTGCATGACCTTGCAATGCCTGGAATACTCGCAAGCTGCCAAACAGAGAGCCTGACTTTACTTTTTATGTATTATGTCCTGCAGGTAGGAAGCTTTGCTCTTGTAGGACCACCTGCTAGTCTCATTATAAAATGTCTTGTACTGAGTGAAAAAATGTGATAAACTAGAGAGTGTCTATATAGACAGCAGCATTCCTGCACCACAGACTCCTGCAGCTGAGCAAGCCTCCCAGGCTTTGTGGTAAGCCCATTGCTCCTTTCCTCCCCAGGGAGAGCAGGCCTATTGAGAGCAGTGGATTGAGGTAGGAGGAAAAGAGGACCCCCCTATATGGCCCGCTAAAATCGTGCCAACACTTGCCCCCCAAACATCCGTGAAGACTGCATTTCTTAGTAATATTGCAATGCCTTCTGCTATCAGAAGGGATTGCACAATGCTATTGCTCTTTCCTGTGAGTTGGTTGTTCCTGCATCTCCTGCTGCTAGCCTCAGACAGACCTTACACACCTGGAGCAGAGGAGTCAGCAGGGCAGAACCCTGCCGCAGCCCCATGTCTTGCCCAGGTAAGAAATTTGTCCAAAGCAGCATGAATAAAAGGGGCTTTCAGCAGCATTGGTTAAGCAGACTGTGTCTTTAAGTCATTTGTATGAAACTATCATCATTAGTACATCTTCCTCCCCGCCTCAACTTCTGGCTTTTGCAGGTGTAGCATATATACATGATCTGCTATTAAAGAACTTATTTTTTCTTCCAGTGGAGTTAGCCAAAACTAAAATGAGCATTTACAGCACTCCTCCTCTTCTTGAAATTGCCCAGTGAGAAATTCATTGGGTTTATTAGCTCTCTGATCAAGCAGAAATTTAAGAGGAGCTCTGAAAACAAAGTCACCTTTATGGCAGTTGTCAACAGAAATTTATTACTGTTTCAATCCTGATGGCTGTCATGATAAAAGGAGGAGTTCCTTCAAATCATACAATGGATGTAACTTAATAAATGGTCAACAAAATTGCCATGAGCAAAAAACTCTTATTGTTCCCTTCTTCCCTCTCCTCTGCAGCCAAATGATTAGTCTCACATCCCTCTCAACTCCCTGTATTAATTCCCGTCTGTGGCAATGGTGGCTACAGAGCAAACATAAGGGTTCTGGGGAGATGCCATGTCTCCTTCATCCCCTGCTGTGATCACAGCTGCTGTGAGTTGATTGTCTTCGATACACAAGACTCCATCAGAGCTTCCTCTCCTTAACACTTCATGGGGAGAAAAGCTTCCAATTGGCACATTTTCTCTTGGGAGTTGCTGGGTCTTTAACCTGAACAGTTTGTGATCATACATTCTCATAGTGCCCTTTTTTTCTATGCAGCCAGCCATTTATCTCCATTTTCCAAAGCAAGGCACTTAGGATTTTTAGGACATGCTTAGCTTAAAGCAAGAGAATATCTGACAATGGAACATTCCTGACCTTAAACTTGGGGCAGACGGTTAAACATGTACCTCAATCCTGACCTATTATGAAAAATAAAGATTATTTTCTGTAAAAGCATTGGAATTTGCTCATTTATTTTCCTTGTAATTAATTCTCTCTCTTCCTTTATATATCTTTGTGAAACAAAATTACAATGTCTGGCATTCTCCCCTGAGAAAAATGTCATGACCTGTTTTTTTAGCATCATCTGAAATCTTCCACTCTCAGAAATGAAAAATAAAATGCATTTTAGACTTCTTATTAACAGGAAGAAATATGCTGACAGTTTAGCAATACATATGAATTATAAGAGTGATAGCATGAAGACAAGCACTGAGAGATTTATAGCTGAAACAGAACTGTCCACACAGCCCTGGGGCTTCCTTTTTCCATCCTGATTCAAACACCATCTGCCTTTGCCACTGCTTCGGCGAGTGGTTTAGCATGGTCTACATTCATCAATATTCTGCCACCTCATAAAACACTTCCTCAAAAAGGTGGTTTCTGAATTTCCAACTATGTTTCCTTATTTTGGGGGATTTCATAACCCTGATTTAAATTATTCGGAGTTCCCTTTTCCCCAGAAGTCTCCACCAACAGATCCAACCACAAGAAAGTGGTTCAAAGGGCTTGTAAGGGGCTCAGGGGAGCACCCCACAACCCTCCCCCCTCACCCCAAGCCAGAGAGGCGCTGACAGAAATGACAGGAACTTTCAGCTGGAAGCTGATGCTAAATATTTTCTTTCCCATTCTGCGGGGCTGGGCGTCCCTCCCCACACTTCCAGCGCCTTCACCTGCAGCTCTGCTGACTCGGGTGTATGCTGATTGCATCCTGCTGGGCCCACAGATGATCATCATTCAATGCAATTTGCAGCTAGGCCAATTTTTAAATTATTTTGGGAACTATAATACTTTGTTCTGTAAATGTTTACCTGATAAATATCAGATGCATTCATTTCCCAGCATACTGAAAGAGAAATCTGCGTATGAATGAATGGGAAATAGAAATGGTCTCTGGTGTACAGATGCACACAAAACTGCAAAAGCTTTTGATCCAGACAATTGGAAGACATTATGTCATTTCTCTGATTTATCTTGCGTTGTTCCAGCTGCAGAAAATAAAACCTTAAATAATGTCATAATTTTTGATGACCAGCTTTTATGAATTCCAAGGGATATTTGTGGAAACATTTCCTACTCATCTTCTAATTTGATGGAGGTTATTCAAAACACGCTGAATAATTTTCTCTTTACAGATAAAACAGCCCCTCCAGGAGGATGTGGTAATAAATAGTAAGTGAGGGACTGTCCTGGTTTAAGCTCAGCTGGTAACTCAGAACGACGCAGCGCTCGCTTACTCCCCTCTTCTTCCTCTCCCCGCTCCCAAGGAATGGGGAGGAGAATCGAAAGAATGTAACTCCCATGGGTTGAGATAAGAACAGCCCGGTAACTAAAATATAACACAAATCACTGCTGCTACCACCAATAATAATGATAAGGGAAATAACAAGGGAAGAGAATACAACTGCTCACCACCCGCCAACCGATACCCAGCCCGACCCCAAGCAGCGATCTAGCCCTTCCGGGTAACTCCCCCCAGTTTATATAATGGGCATGACGTGCTGTGGTATGAAATACCCCTTTGGCTAGTTTGGGTCAGGTGTCCTGTCTCTGCCTCCTCCCGACTTCCCCTCCTCCCTGTCAGAGCATGAGACTGAGAAAGTCCTTTGTCAGAGTAAACATTACTGAGCAACAACTGAAAACATAGGTGTTATCAGTGCTGTTCCCAGGCTGAAAGTCAAAACCGCAGCACTGCATCAACTACTATGAAGGAGAAAAATGACTGCTACTGCTGAACCCAGGACAGGGAGACAAACTTGAAAACTTTAAAAAAGATTTTGAAAAAAGTTCACAGGTGAAGACAAGATGATTTTTGCACGCTACAATTTTTTCATAGGATGAGGACTTCTGCAACAGATATAAGTGCATGAGAAATATGAGTTACTGGATGTAAGGGGCTTTAGTGACTGCACTGATAAAATTACTCTCCCAACAGAAAGCGGTCTGCCACTAGTATTAGTGCATGCTAGGTGATCAGATGAGACGCTCAACTCTTGTTTGAGCTCCTCCATTAATTTAAGATATATCTTCAATTTCTTTTATGAGAAGCACGCTGTCCTTTGCCTTCTTTGCTCCCATAGCTTGTTTTTTTTTTCTATCTTCATTATGATGACTCATAGCAAAGGATGAACTGGAACTAAACTGAAACTATTGGCAGGATAACTGAAGGCTTTACAAGGCCATGAAATGCCAAGGGGAGCAGAATTACAGGCCGGCAGATTTAACATGCTTTGTTCCTTCACTATGCTTCTAGAGAACATCCCTGCAGGTACAAAACCCATGTCCTTGCCAGATCCCAGGCATCCTGAGGGTTGTATGAGCTTCAGCTGGAACAAAGCAGGAGAATCCCCAAGCTGCCAAAGCATTGCTCTGCTTCAGTCATTAGTAAAGAGGTAATTTCAATCCTATTACCCCCCAAAATGAAAAAAAGACGGGACTTCTCCAGCATCCATGGGAAAAGAAGTCCTGTTCTAGAGGAGACAAACTTGGGACTGTGATGGGAGGGGAACTCAAGTCCATGTTCTGAAGAGATCTACCAGCTGTGCTATTTTGAAACAAGGGAAATAACAGCTGGATGGCAAGCGCCGCTCTGTGCCAAAGCTGGGTCATTTAGGCTTTTGGTAAATAACTTCTTTTATTTATGGTTATAGGGTTTTTCTTTTGAAAGAGGGTTTCATTCCCTAATTTCCACAAATTACTTGATGATAAGAGGATTGGTTTCCCTAGGCACATCTGTTAAGGGAAAGATTTCTGCAGACACCCACATGTACTGCTGGCCATCTCAGCTTGCCCTGCACGTTCTCTCCTGAGTCGCTCGGTTTTTTTAAAGATTAACAAAACAAATTAATGTAACTTTGTATTTACAGGGAGAATTTAAATACTGCATAGCTACCGGTGTGATTTATGACAGAGGCCTCTGTCATGAGAATGTGCTTCAGACAGCAAGTAAACAAGTTATTCCTTGTTTCCACCAGCAAAGTTAGACAATTTGGTCAAATGCACAGTTTCCAGTATATTTTCTATGCAAACCTATTGGCATTATTATGCTTCTTTAGGATGGCATTCAAATGTAAAAATTGATTCTGATTGAATCTTTGTTGCACACAGCAAAGCAAATGGGAAAAAAGAGTAATCTATGTTGAGATCTTATTACCACTAGATTTCAATATGTTCTTTATGTATCTAGTGAGCAGTGAAGGAACGTTTTAACAGAAGGTTTTGCATCTGCTACACTGGGAACCAACAGCAATTAATTTTGCAAATATTTATACATTTCATTCTGCAATTACTTTATGTTTTGTACTTCTTTGTAAACTAACAATTTCTTTAAGTATTTATTGGTGAAAACAGCTAGCAATTTGGCTATCCATTAGGAAACAACAGCAACAAAAAAAGAAGTTACATTTCTCTATTTGTGCAGCCACTCATTAAAAGGATGATGGTATATCTCTGTTCAGAGCTGGAACAATGGAGGCAGCTGCTTCCCTTTTTTTTGTCAGAAGTCTCAGCACTGGGGCTGGTCAGGACAGGTCCCTATATGCTCAGTTCAAATGAGCAACCTGCAGTTGATGAATTCATAGTTTCACCATGCAATTCCCACTTCTCTCAGAAACATGGAAGTTAAAAGCCTAACATTTGCTTTTGGAGTCATTTGTTCTCTTCAGGTAGTTTCAAGAAAGATGTCAAGAATTTAGACCATGAGCTAGTTGTGAGTGTCCTTACCTAGTCCAGATAGAAGGCCCCTGGTTAATGAGCGTAACACATTTGTAAGTAAAGGAATCTCTGTTTACTCTAAGCTCTCATCAAGGATTTGCTCAGGAGACATGGTAGCCTTGTGAATGTCTGGCATTCACCAAGCTGTTCCGAACACCTCCGCAAGTATAACAGAGGCTTTTGCCATGTGAAGTAATTTTTTCAATTAGGGCAGTCTTGCTTCCACATCCCCAGTTTACTGCAGAAGAATAATTTGACAGGGTTTCATTATACCACCTGTAGGGCTCTTGACAAGTAAGCATACTATAAAGTGAAAACAGCAGGATGCATCCTGCAGCCTGTATCTTCTGTTCACTTTGCATTTTTCATTTCCCTGCCGTGCTGCGTAGTGGTAGCCCTTTGCAATAACAAAGACTGTCCTCTTTCTATCACTATTCTGTCAGCTGACTGGGGAATCAAGAATCAGACAAAAAGCACAGCTTTTCACAAGCCAGGATTGGAACTGCCCTCCTTCTGCCTGACAGCAAATCCCCAGATCTTCCATATGGGTTTATTATCCATATCAGGAGCGTCTCCACTTAGCAGGGAATGATTCAGGGGAGCGGGACACATGCAGTGACACTCCAGAAGGCGGTGGCAGGCTGGGGAACGAACCGTTAAGTCTGGGTCAAGGCACTTAGCATACATGTCCTCGGTTGTACATAAATTTTGACTCATGTTTTTGTACATTTATTTTCTCCGTGAATAAAGCCACTGACTGAACTCACTCTCCAGATGTTGATCCCTACTGCAGTCAGCTACTCCACAGTATAAACCCCAGCAGCGACCAATGCTACAGGCTTCTGAGAAAGACAAATTAAAAACTTACAGAACTTTCAGTCAAGAGGAAGCTTTCCCCTACCACACCCTACTGAAGTTTATTCTTCACCACAGCATTCAAATCCCTACCCATTTCCATCCTATCTTCCCTCACCATTTGATCACTGGTACCTAACAGGATCGCTGGCACGCATATCCTCTGTGCTATCCTCATGTCTTCCTCCAAAACATGACTGAAGATGGGATTATTAAGGAAGTACCTCTGGAAGAGTGAAGGAAAAAATAAATAAATAAAAAATGGTATGAAGTAAATGCCATCCAACTGATCCCTTTCCAGAGTATTAGCAAGAACTGGGTTAACGCAAACATAACTCTGGTGACCCTCACAAAGGAAAACATCCTGGGTGCTTTCTCACTGCTGAACAGTTAAAATACACTAAGCTAGCTGCAGTGACAGCTTCCTTGAATCAGGGCTTGATCCTAGAAGAATATGCACCTCCCCATGTTTTTATTTATCCTTACTAAAAACATCAGGCAAACTGCCCCAGACAGACCCTGGAGCACACTTGTATTGCACAGATACTCACACAGAAGCTGTGGGACTTGCTAAAGCACTGAGAATATAGAGGCAATGTGTGAAACCCTGGTCATCCTGGGAGACCTGCCAAATGGCTCAGGCTTGGAGCTCCAGATTCATTCATCATGAAGACCTGTCTACAAGGTAGTTTCTGTGTCAGATAAAAATCTATCTGACATCATTTTATTTTAGAAAACACCATCCATCCAGAGTAAATGAACCTTTTTCTTCATAATCTATTTGATCTGTCTTCAAAATGTGGCAGAACACTTTGTAAATGGGGATGTTACTGAAAACATCTTCCATATCGAAACTGTTGTATTCTCTCGTGTGCCTCAGCCGCAAATGCCTCAGGCTCCCATTTCATGAGCACCATGAAACCTCTGTTTTACAGTTGGACTTAGTTATATGTCAACTGTCTTTCTAAGTACTGCTTTTGTAAGAGAAGAGTGATTGAAATTACTTCTGTAATTGAGGACAGCAATCTATTTTACTTCTTTGTTATAATCAGGAATTTGACAAAATATTTTTCTCAAAGCCTTTGGCCAGTAAAATTATTTAAGCTGTCAAGACTTCACTCAAGCAGTGCAAGAAAGGCTATTTTCCTAGTTTAGAATAATGACCAGAAAAGCCTCTATGCATCACTGTTTATTATACACCTCATTAACTTCGATATAATGCTAATAACTAAACCGAAGTTCAAAGTCTGTGAAAGTCACATTTTCCTACATGGGGAAAGCAAATTTTGGTCATTTGAGAAGGTACAATTTAACTCTGGCAGGAATAGACAGTGTCGGAGACAGCTTCTGTCCTTGCACATCTACTGAAGTGCTCCTATATGTCATTTCAGTAACACCTGGATTTCTTGAGGGCCATACCAGACTCCTGCACTCTTTAACCTCCTTTGTACAGCTTGTCTGATTGTTTGTTTGCTTTTGGATTTATCACAGGGGATTTCTTATCTCTTTGGGTGTCTTCAAAAATTGAGAGTGTTCACAGCAATGGAATTCCAGGAAATGAAAGACAAAACAACAAGGTTTCAAAACCATGTGCTTAATTTCACAGTCCAGGTCCCAAATATGGAAGACAGAAATGTCTCTCATGCATCCTCCAGCCTCATAGGCCTACACTCTTCAGCCAATTATGCTCAATCAACTATTTAACACACATTCTTATAGATTAAACTTTCAGACGAGAGACTATTAAAATGCCACCTGACAATACAAAATTTATTAAAAGTTTAAAAAATGCCTATATCACCAAATACCTGGCCCCAAGCTATTTCACTGCAGGTGACAAACACTTGGCAGCTGTGGTTTAACACACACTGAGAGTACCCATACCCCAAAACTTCTGAGGTTTGAATTCACTTCAGAAGGGTGAGGATTTCACTCGTGTCATGCAGGAATACTTCCACCAAGGTCAGCAGAACAACACTGTGGCAGCAGAATTAGGCCCTGTATTTTTCCAGACCTTACTATCCTCTCCCAGCTGTAGCAATGTACTTGCACATTTGCAGCTTTTGTCTTTGCACTGCAGTTTTTCTAACAGACTAAAGCAGAGGGGGAAAAGGTTTGAGTAGAAGCCAGCCTCTGGAGCTTCAGGCTATACCTAGGATGCAGCAGCACTCTGGCTCTAGCCTTTAGAGAAAGAGCAAACTCTGCCTGTATATTACCAGGTTTAATTTCACACTAGATTAACTAAACTATTGCAGCTCTTTTGTCTTACTGTAAAGTAACTTCTGTGAGAAACAAAATATTCCCAGGTACTTTGTAATGAGCAAGGTCCAGTGAAGTAGATTTCCTCTTGAGCCTTCAAAATACTGATTCACTTTTTTTAAACTACTGCAGAACTTGTTTGGGTTGAAGATGAATGTCAAAGAAAAGCCATTGAGCAATGCCACCCATGCTTTAAACAACTTTCAACCTCACCTTGAGAATGTCAGTGTGTTATCAGGGACAAAGTATTATTTACAATAGGCAGCAACTTCAACTCATTTGCAGCTTTCCTAAGTAAGGGCAGAGGAAAGGAATAAAGTATTGAAATGGCAACCATCCTGCAGTACTTAGTACATGATTATACAGTCTGCTCAATACAATCTATGCTATTTTTGCACCCAACAAGGGAAAATACACTGAGAAAACATGCTCATTTCTCACCAAGAAAGTTGAGGATTTCCTCAACTAAGAAAAAGAGGGTGGCAATACAGTTTAGAAACATGCACACCTTCCTTGAGAGTGAAGGTGCAGCATAACTAAGGGGTAAGACACAATCATGCATACCTTAAAATCAACCCTGACAAAGGACACAGCATCACTCCTTGCCCTGATTTCTTAATGCTGATTTCCCTGGTAGATCAGAGAAACTGGTAGCTAGCGTTTGTGCTTGCATGCATGGACCTGATTCCCCCATCCAAGATAAATCTCTGCTGCACATTCTGGCTATATTTTTGTATCACATTTCTTTGCTATCAGTAATTCCTTTCACAGCTGCATTTACAACCAGATTTTCTTTTCTTCAGAGCTAAAACTGAAAATGCTGCAAAGCTGCAGATTAGCAAAACAAGGCCCCATCCTCGGCACAATCACGGCTGCAATTTCATCCCCAAGATTCGGCTTCTCCACTTGAATTCTGCTTTTGTGTTTTATGACATCAACAGAAACATCTCTGAATTGTGCCTTGCATTCAGTTACAGACAATACTCACTATAATCTGGCTTTTTGCAAAACAGCATCTCTGAACATATCCCCAGTGCACTGGGAAGAAACGCCTGGACATGGCTGGAGGAGCGAGCAATGCTTTCTTTTTATTCTACAGAGCCAGAGTGAGTGTACTTAGTCCCCAGACATCCACTTCAGCAGAGGTAGCACTCATTCAAAACCACTATCAGGTACAGTGCAAGTCAAAGCTGGCTGTCACAAGGTGCTGTGAGATGATGCAGGCTGATTATTTCACATGAAGCATATTAGAAACTGGAGTTGTCCTGCTAGTTTACACTTCAGAAAGATGGTTGTTATTCATCCTTCTGTCCTGGAAGTTCAACCTGAGCATTGATTACTCAGGAACAAGGGTCTGCCACGATTTCACACAAAGGAAAAGGCTCATTCACTCCTTGCAGACATGGCATCATCCCAGAAAACAGCAAGATTTCTTGTATGAGAGGGTTATATTTCGTGTATATATTTCTGCTAAGGCAAAATAAATTATCCTTACCTTTCACCAGCCCTCAACTCCAAAGTCAGGAACATTAACAGCTGCGTTTTTTGCTTCTGACAACAAAGGCCTAACTCTGCCTCAGAGACTTGCACAATCTAGCTGATGTAAATATGCTTTTCCATCATGTCCTGCTTTAATTGAGGATGGTTAAGAACACATTTTGGCCAAAGATCACGTTAGCATTTACAACTCCTTTTAAGTCCATCCCACAGCTGGAGGGATAAGATCATGCGCTTTGGGTTTAGGAACGTTAGTGAGGGGTTGGGGGGTCGGGGAGGAGGGGATGTGTTTGTAGGTAACATCGCCCCGAGAGGCAGAAGCGAAGCACTTTTCCCAGGGAGCCGCTTCCCAGCTCCCTCCCGCTACCGCGACGCCAGGTGGCAGCGCAGCCCCGGGCATGAGAAAGTGGGAAAAAGAGGAAGTAGGAAATAGAGAAAGGAGGAGGGAGGGAAATGGAAGAGAGAGGCGAAAGGGCAGCGGATTTCTAGCAGGCTGCCTGCGGTGAAATCAGCCCTGCTGCGGGAAGAACCCCCGTGCGATGCTGGTGTTCCCAGCTCTTGGCAAAGAGCAGCTCCAGCCGCCGCGTGGAGGGTCTGGCATGGAGGACAAGGAAGCACAGACATCGGCACAGATGCAGACACATGGACGCAAATGCATAGATTATTTGTTCTTTCTCACCCCCCAAAAAAGCTTATTGCTAATAAAACAAGCAATGCACATTTCAGAGAAAAGCTATCTATGCTTGGGAAATACAGGAATGGACCATTTCACACTTACAACTTTTTGCCAACTTATTTCCAAACCCAGAAAAGCCTAGAAGTCAAGTGGAAGGGGTCGCTTTGTGTGTGGGAGGAGGTGCAGACTGCAAGATCATCAAACTCCAGGGTGAAACCAAGAAGCATTTGCTCCGGGTAACTCCATTTCAAAGATTGTTCTGGTCCCACACAATAAAATCAGAAAATTACTAACGTATATATTCTCCTTGCCAACTTACACCCATCTGGTTTTGCCTCAATATTGGTCTCTATAACACATTCCCAAGTGTTTTTTTTTCTGTTAAGCTGCTGTATAATCTTAGTTCTTCCTAGCCTGTGTCTTTTGGCTAGACTGAGCAAGCTGGGAACTGGCCTTTCCTCTCCTGAAACTGATACCTCCAATGTCAACAAATTCACCTTTTCCCTTTCACATAAGTGTTAGTTGCAAGTTCCCAGCAGCTCCTGCCTCAGGTGCTCCCAGGGCTGGGGATAGCCCAACTTCTCCTGCAGCTTGTCCTGGCCCTGCTCGAGCTGCTTAGAAGGACAGAATGGACCTGTGGTCATCACCACCCTTCAGCTCAAGGGTTTTGGCAATGCCTAGAGCAGCATTCAAATGCCATGCAGGCGACATGCAGCAATTGTGCAACACAAGGCAACTTTGCCCCAAGTGGCCCATCAGGTTTAAAACGAACGATCTGACCTCTGCAGAAGAGTGTTCTTGAGACCTCAGCAACATCAGCTCCCACAATTACCTCAAATACCCCCCAGCCATCACCCTTGGACCACACGGCACCCTCCACCTCTGTTTGCTGAAGATGTCAGGGCTTGTTTCCTGATGGCTCCTTCCTCCTGCAGTTCCAGCAAATCTGAAGATTTTATCTTGTGCATCTCTGTTAACAGCCCTTCTTGGTAGCTGGATATTCACCAAGCCTTCCTTGGCTACTGACCTGGCCTTATGTTTGCCAAGCATACACTGTAGCAATCTAACCACAAAACCCAAGAAGCACATCAGTATCCCACACCTCATTTCACAACCTAACAAAGGCCCTTTTCCCCCTTTCCCACATGTGTAACTTCTCTGTGTGCTTTCTTCCCACATTGGCATTTCATGGCATTGGTGCTGGGGAGGTGGAGATGAACTCCTGTTCAGCAGGGACTTTTGTGGGAGGTTGTTGTGGCTCCAGGTTTCTTACAGGTGAGCCCAAGCATGAGGAAGACAACACAAATAAAGGCAATGAGGAGAGGGCAGCAGTGCTTCAGTATTTGTAGGAATGTTGATATTCAGCTCAACTGAACTGAATAGAGCTGACACACCAAAAAAAAACTGTGAGTAAGAACTATACTGTTTCGTTCTGCATGACTAGTATCCTGAAGTGGATAATAATCTCTCTCACAGAATACACCTGTTTGTGACCCTGTATTTGGCAGGGACTGGACACAGTGTTCTTGCAGATCTCCCAGCCTGAGAATTAATTGTTCTGTACATAGAAATTTCTGAACCACACAGATAAGGGAGACCTATCTCTTGAAATCCAGATTGCCAATGGATGCTAAAGGTGGACCTACAGTTTTGCCTTCACTTCACAAAGATCATGGTGATTCAGGCAAGTTGGCCTAAAATATAGTTAAAACTAATAGTTCACAGTCAGAGAGCTAAAGGCTTAGGAAATTTATCTTAAAAAGAGTGTCAGAAATTATATGTTGCTTAAGTAGGTACTCTCCTGAAGCCCTTCAGACTGAACAAGACTATATTCCCTTTACCTTGACTTAATAGCTGGGCAGTCTTCAGTCATACTCACACTCACAGCTCCTTTGTTCCTTTATTCCCTATCCCTATACTGGGATTTTGCCAATATTCCTGGCTATTGGTTTGAGAAAAGGAGTGTTTTCTCCCAGCAGGAATCTGCAGCACAGCCATCCCAGCACTCCATCCTTGAGGGCTCCCACATGGCAGAGGGAACAGCAGAGAAGGCAGATGCCTTCCCCTGCATCACCCTCAACCAGACACCTGGCTGTTAATGACATTGGGGGAAAGATGGAACAACACAATCGTATAGTTAGCATATTTCTTTGTTACATAAAGAAATAAGTAAACTGGCAATCCCAAAAATTTCCCACTGCACAGAAATAAAGATCACATTTTAACAGAGGTGGGACAGCAACCTGCTAAGTTGTAGGTACATATAAAAAAAATATAAAAATGTTGCACAGAATGGTACAGGTCTAAAACTCACTAAATTATTCAAAATATGGCAGCCAGAAACATCTGTGGCAATATTTTATTACAGCCAAGAGCACAAGGGAGTGATATGGATGGGCATAGGGAAGACATGAGGGGATCCATGAGGGCCCGCTACACAGAACATAATATTACCCAAGATCAACCAGTATGTGGTGGAAATAGTCCCTTCTGTCCTGGAGCAAATGAGAAAATCCGCGCATTGCTGAAGATTGTGTCCTGAAATAGCCTGTCCACAAGAGGGCCACAGCGTGCATTTTTGGGGGAAGACAAAGACCTGAAAAAAGGGTTCAAGGACATAGGGAAGTAGGAAGCAGAGTAGAAAGAATGCAATGGTGAGACAGCCCTAGACTTGATGAAAGAGCACTATTTCCAAGGAGAGGCTGCTGGCCAAACCCAGCATGGTAGGACTAGACCATCTTCATGGAGCTACCCTCTAGCAGCTGTCACTGATGTTACCAGCACAGAACAGACCTGGGTTGTCCTTTCCCTCACAACACAATGATGGAAGAAACCAGGAAGAACACTGATCAACAGTGAAAACAAACAGAGAAAAACAAGTGCTCATTTGATGTACTCACTGGTAAAATGTTGATGTATGGCCATTCTGGCCTGGCTGGACACAATGATGAAAGGCAAGCAGGAAAGCAGCACAGCTATGGCTAAACAGCTGCTTCTTGCCCTGGAGTCAGTTCACCAGCAGGTTGTCAGCTCTGCCAACATACACCCACAAAAGCATTGCCCTACCTCTGGTGTGATCTGAGAGATGCTGGCTGGAGGGCAGGGCATCCTAAGGGCTGCTGGCAGGAGCTGCCTGTGCCCCTTCCCCATCCAAAGGACCCCAGCATGTGGTGGAGGAGGAAGAGTACTGATCTTGCATCTGCACAGACTCAGCATTTTTTCTCAGGATGATGTAGTCAAGAATGGGCTATTTCCTGAGGATTCGGTAATGATGAAAGAAGCTAGTGGCAAGGAACTTGGTCACAGGTCTAGGAATTACCTGTCCTAAAGGAAGTTGCTTTTATACAATCTGATCAAGGATGACAATTTGTTTATGACTTAAAGAAAGTTGTCTTATCCATGTTGTTACTTTAATCTTCTTAACTGAAAGCTTTATTTCTTCATGCAGTTAATAACCTTCTAGGGCAATCCTATCAGTGGTCCCACGGATAGGCTGGAATGCTTCGCGTTATTTACTTAAGATGCTCTTCCTCACAAATGAGGAGGCAGTGAGCTGCAGTTGATGCCAGAATGAGTGGCCAGCAGCAAGGAGTCCTTAAAAGAGAACACAAACAGCTCTTGCACCTAACTAGGATCCAATAAAAGAAATTGTTGCCTTTGTTGTATCCTGCAACCAGTCACACTACAAAGTCGATATGATTTCATCTAAAAAAAAATAATCTCCTAACATTTGGTGTTTTTTTTTTTTTCCAGGAAAGTAATGCAGATTTTTAATTCATGCATACTTTTTCAGAGTCACCAAAAAACCCAATATTGCACCTGATTTTGGTTCATTAGACAGAAGTTGTACAGCTAAAACCAACAGTAAAGAAAAAGAAAATAAACATTTCTTTCACCAGGAGGCTTGCATGGTTGAAAGGCATCATCTGCAATGAAATCAAATGACCCAACTTAACAGTCTTAGATCTGAGCTTGGAAGCATTGGAATGACAACCCCTCTCCACTAGAAAGCCAGCAGAGCCCAGCCAGGACAGAAGGGATACACAGAAGATACTTAAGCTTTGCATACAAACAGAATTGGGAGCAGTTATTGGTATAGCTTCTGGCATAGTGATGGTACCATCCAGGAAAGCAATACCAGGAGGACTGGTAGATACCAAGGACCTTCAGCAAAGTAGCAAATCAACACTTGATATGCACAAAAACTATACACACTAAAGCTCTAGTGACAAAGGTTGCTGCAGACAGAGACACATAAAGTTAAGACTGGAAAAGTGGGCACAACAGAGAAGATCCTCTTATGAATGTACACAAATGCTTTAATTCCTTATAGAGTTTTATTTCTAATATGTATGTATTTGCTGTCCTTATGAAGAATTTTTCAGCTCTGGTAGCCATTGTCTCCTGGAGCTGAAAAATATTTTCCTTCCTCTAAATCTCACAGGAGTTAGAAGGAAATTTATTCAAAGCCTGTACCTGAGATTATCATGTATATCCTGCTTGTTTACTTCATGAAACTAAGGTGTCTACATTTAGAATGAGAACATTTTCTTCCTATGAAGCTGCCAAAGGAATTCAATGCATCTTTCCACAATGAACTTTGAAACTTACTTTGAACTTTGAAACTTACCATGTAAGTTTAGCCAGCCTATGAGAAGTACAAATGCCAAGAAAAAAAATACTACAGAAGCATCCAAAGTGGAGATCTAGCACCTCTTTCCTCCCTTTATGAGGATTTAATATTTAGTCCAAACTTGCCATGAAAATTCTGATTAATGATCCTTAAAGCTCAATACCACTGCAGATTCAGCCTGTAACTGAAACTTAAAAACCAATCTGTCTCCAAGCAAGCAATACCAAGGAAAGAGGTAGAGGATACCAAGGAAAAGGACAAAGCTTTGATGTAACAAAAGGGGAACTTGCTTCACAGTTCTGGTTAGCTATTTCTTTTCTCATGTGTTGAGGAGATAAGAAGGTCTGCAACCTTTTAACCTGAGACAGAATATAATCTTGCAGATTCATCATGTACTTGCAACATTCAGGCATCTAAACCAAAGGGTTCCCCCTTCCAACCCAAACCATTCTATGATTTTTGATTCTTGCTGAAGCCTTGTATTAAATCATAGAATGGTTAGGGTTGGAAGGAACCTTTAAAGGTCACCTAGTCCAACCTCACTGCCATGGGCAGGGACACCTTCCACTGGACCGCGTTGCTCAGAGCCCCGATCAACCTGACCATGAATGTTCCCAGGGACGGGGCATCTACCACCTCTCTGCACAACCTGTGCCAGTGCCTCACCACCCTCAGCATAAAAAAAATACAATTAAATTTGTCCTGTCACTGCAGGCCTTTGTCAAAAGCCCTTCTCCAGGTTTCTTGTAGCTTCTTTAGGCACTGGGAACTGCTCTAAGATCTCTACAGAGAGCCTTCTCTTCTCCAGGCTGAACAAGCCCAGCTCTCTCAGCCTATCTCCGGAGCAGAGGTGCTCCAGCCCTTGCAGCATCTCCGTGGCCTCCCCTGAACTCATTCCAGCAGCTCCATGTCGTCTGTGTACTGAGGGCTCCAGAGCTGGACTCATGGTACCAACTTAGATTAATCATATATTATGCAATACAGTCTTTTATTTTCATGAATCAGCTTAAAATGTGCTGGTCTCTGATTTTCTTCTGAGTTCCTTTTTCATTGGGAAAGGCACATGGATGAGTTCTGTTTTGATTTCATGTACTATTATTTTAGATTCTTTCATTACGTCAGGTTTATGAGGTTCCAGTAACCACTCCAGTTGAGGGAGTGGTTACTCCAGCCTCATACTGGTACAACGTATCTTTTTTTCCTTTTGTTTTTCCTCAGGCCAAACAGTTTCCTTTCCTCTCTTTGTCCATTTGTGGAACTATCTTTTGCCCATTTTATCTGTTGAGAGTACCGAAGCCTAAGGAATCAGAGAAACTTCTCATCGATTTACTTGTGTTGGTTTATCCCTAAGCACTGGGCTGATATATGCATCAAGACATCCCAGAGGATGCTGAGCATGTATATATACTGACTATATGTATATATATACACACAGCATATATACTGACTGCTGACAGTGCATCTCAAACAGCCACTTACTCAAAGCATCCTCTCTCCTACTTCACCTTTGCCCCTTCTGGTTTTGAATAACTGGCGCAATTCTCTATGTTCTCAGAACGCCAACACAGATAAACATATAAAACTCTGCTTATATCTCTCCCAAGTTAATTATTACACTGCACAGCCAAGTCAGTGCAATGCTGTATCAGGCAAAGTGGGACAAACACCCATTCCTCCATGGTTTCCTAATCTCAGCTTTACCAGTTTGCTTTCCATGGTGAAAGATTTCTCTATAAAGGAGGAAACTGTCTATACACATGTATTTACCCACATTATTCTACAGTCCTTGTAAGCAACCTCCCAGTTTTATATGATGTGGCAAGATTATTTTTTCATAACAGAGACTAGAAACATAGATAACAAATTAAACCTCTCACCATTAATTTGTCCTAGGTGATTCTTAAATATGCAGGAATGTAGGAAAATGTTTATTTCCATGGAACTCAGATAATGAATTATATAAAATTTTATAAAATCTGGTTTTGTCCTGCAGTAATCAATTACAAGCAAATCAAGACAAATGGGTGCACACAAAAGCAACTCCCTCCCCATCTGCTTTGTTGTCACTATTGGTACAGAGATGTACTAATTCTGAGATATATTACGGTCTCTTAGTCTGGAATAAAAATGTCTATATGCAGATTTGATTTATTTTGATTTGTAATTAATTGCAAAAGTTTTCTTTTCCCATGCAGAAAAGAAACAAGAAGAAAGACAAGAGTAATCCCATGCCTGCAGCTTCAACTTCAGTGTAGTTGCAGGGATATTCACTCCCAGGGGTTTGCCTGTATAAATATCTTGGCATTCAAAACTGTTTCGGTAACTTTCACAGAGAACTGCAAGAGAATCTAGGCTTGCCAAACTAGATGATCAATCATCTGCATATGTTGACTGCTGTGAGTACCCTTATGTAAAAGCCTTCTTACAGACCAGCATCCAAATTATTTCTTCTCTATCAAGTATTGTTATAAAAGGTATCACAATTTCTCCAGAGAAGTGCCCTGAAGAAGGCAGAACTTTGGTAAGAGGGGGATTTTAGGTTATTTTTCCAATATGGTTAGATGGCATAGTACTGGAACAAGGACTAACCAGTTATTCAGCACTTCGGCTTGCTGAATGTTGAACATATCCTATATAAATGAGATATACCCAGTGCAAAGTTTGAGGCTAATCGTAAAAAATCAAAGTGGGGATTCTGCAGCAGGCTCAAGATACAACAGGACATAGTGAAAAATCTGAAGGGGTCTTACAAGGATGCCAGAAAGAGGTTCTTCTTCAGGGACTATAGTGATAGGACAAGGGGTAATGGTTTTAAACTGAAACGAGAAGTTCAGGTTAGATAGAAGGAAGAAGTTCTTTACTGTGATGGTGGTGAGGCACTGAAACAGATTGCCCAGAGAAGTGGTGAATGTTCCATCCCTGGCAGTGTTCAAGGCCAGGTTGGACAGAGCCTTGGGAGACACAGTCTAATGTGAGGCATCCCTGCCTATGGCAGGGGGTTGGAACTGGATGATCTTAGGGTCCTTTCCAAACCAAACCATCCTATGATTCTATGAATCAGACAACTGTTAGTGACATGAAGACACTACTTGAACACTCATTTTATGATGAGTTGACTACATCATTATAAATAGAGTATTACAAAGAAGGCAGCCCTGAGCACCTGGGTGGACTTGTGACAAACATCACCTTTGAAAATACCACCAGATGTTCATTACACTGTTTGACTGACAACAATCTTCACGCTCAACTGCAAAAAGTTAGTCTGTGTTGCTTGCTTTAGCACTCCTCACAAGCCTCAGTTCTAAACACTAGACATGCAATTATTTCATTAACATATAATCATACTAGCATTAAAAAGCCAAGTAATGCCCCATGCAGCACAATTATGCTGTGTTTGTAAACTGATGCTTTTGTCTGTATTTTCATAGACTGGTACTTCCACGACAGCACTTCTCACTGAAGACTGCTGTTTGTGGTTCAAACACCAATTTAGCACCCTTTAATCAAGAGATCCTTCAATTCATATCTCCCCAATTCATGCTGAAGTGTACAACACTTTTCCTGTAACAGAGCAATTCCTGAACTGTCTCACAATGACTTCCCAAGGAAGTTTTGGTACTCCCCATCTCTTCATTTTCCTAACTCCTACTAGTACCTAATGTATCCTCTTGGCCACAAGGAACACGTGAAGACGAGAGTAATTTCCAGCAAATACTTTGAGATATCCCTATTTTTCAAGCCTCCATCATCTCCTCAACATATGTAAAATACAGTCTTTTGTAACCAATTTTGTTTCACTAGAGTAACTGAGAAGACTGACAAGCTCAGATTTTTGTTATTTTCTAATGAAATACAATTTAGCATTCCTTGTGTTTTGTTTAAAAAAGCAAACACACCCACACCCTTGGAAAAATTACTGAAAGGTATACATTTTATTAGGATAAATAAGCCTCAACTGGTCTGCAATATTTACCAAACAATGGCAGAAGGCTGTCTTGGCAGATTAATTCCGTTTAAGACCATCTTCTCTGTTCAATGCATAATAAACAGTATTGAATAAACAGGTGAGTTAAACCTCAGACTTGGTAGCATGATTCAATATGCAGTCTGAAGTGACACATATAGTTTTAAGTATGCCTTTTTAACATTCCTTCAGCAATCTGGCTGATTTCAATGCTGGTTGAGCACCAACACCAATCACTGCCAGATTCTTTGTCTTGAATTGCATGCTATGGGAAAGAGGGAAGCTTCCCTATTGTTATCCACAGTGCAGATTTGGAGTATGCACTGAAACATACCCAGGCGGAGGGCATTAGGGGGGGTGAGTTTCATTGGTTTGTGATATTTTCTGCATTTACTAAGTAAAATGCTATAACTATTCAAATGAATGGAAGGAGTTATCATCTTCCTGAATATGGCTTACTCTCACCCACCAGTGCTACTGGACTGAAATAAAACCAACCAAACAAAAAGTCATTATTTGGTTTTCTTCAGAGCTCTGCAATAAAACAATTCACAGAAGGCTTCTACAGATTTCTCTGAGGAAAATTCTTCCTCCCCTTCCTTTCCCTTCAAGATTATCCTAATCCTTATCCTACTTGTGAACTGTTAAAAAAAAAAACAACCCTACACTGTTGTTCAAAACCAAACTGCATAGGGTAGCTTTCACCTTTGTTCTATATACACCCTAAACATTTAGTAATATCTACACTTTTAATATAAAGAGTAGCAACATGACTTCAGAGACTCTTCTCTCATATTTACATAACTGAACCTGAAAGAATGGCTGAGCTTCAGAAGGAATCAAATGCCTTCTGCTGTTTGTTATCAGTACAGATGTGCCCATGTATGAGATTTCACAGACAAGTGAACCCACTTACAGGTACCCACACAAATCAGAGCTAAAATTTTGGTAAATGTATGCATGCATACACTATTTTGTGTCTCTTTGCTACAGGTGTACAGAACTGCAGGAAATACCACATATTTGCCATGCCATAGAATAAAATCAAAACATAATCAGCTTGATGAAAAGTGGTATCTTTCAAGAACATCAAAAAGATTAACAGAGAATAGTAGTAAAAATCTGATTTTGCAAGTGACCTGAGGAATAAAAAAAAACCTGCCAGCACACTTGCTGATTTCCTTAAACTCTGAACTCTTGATAACCATTTCCAGAACTTATTTCTGTAGGTGATAATTAAACTGCTTTCTTCTTGAATCATTGAGCTACTCAAAGGAAATCAGAACACCAAAACCTATGGCAAGTGTCCAACTGTCTCAACTCCCTGAAAATCTTTATGCAAGTGGCAGTTGTTTTCTCCTGTGGGTATTTCCTGTCTGCTAATTTTGCCTAGAGAGCATTTGATCAAAGTTGCTCCCATTACCTTCCCTTTTATAGTTGGGAGAGTGGTGAAGCCCATTCAGAAAGCTGTGTGAGGGCTGCAGGTTCCACAGCTGGGCTGGGCTGCCCAGGGAGTTGTGCACACCTGCCCAGGAACATCTAAGAAGTGACTAATTTTGTACCAGTTTTGCTCTCTTCCTGTCAGACATGTTTTGTGGAAATGTTCCCCCCACACACACCATTATCCCCCACTTCGTCTAATACAGGATTCTTTATTACTGCAGGGGGCTAAAATGAAAAGTAACTACATTATCAGATCATATCTGAACTTAACAAGAAAGAAACTTTGAACACAACAGGCATTTCTATAGATTTAGTGGATCAGACCCATCTGGAAGTTTGGTAATACAATTAAATAACAGCAACTTCCGCTTTTTGCAACTGAATTGCAGCATGTTTATATCTACAGAGACTATTGAGAAATCAGTCATCCCATCTGATATCAATGTGAAAAGTCTTTTAAGTTTTTCTTTCAGAGAAACAGGTATAAATTAACGCATACAAGATAAAACACACTTTACCAGGAACGTTCATGTAAACTTCCCAATATTTAAAGTGATGTTAAGAAAGAACTCAGGTTAAGCATTCCATCTTTCAATTGATTCAACTGATACAGGAAACAGATCTCCAGTCACAAAATATATTCATTTTAATTTCAAGTACGTATTGTGCACCATGGTATATACCAAGAAGAAAGAATCTGTATATCCTAGTAAGTATCCACATACATACAGTGTTTACATACACTCACACACACTGGGCACCTGAAAATAAACAGCATTCATTTGAACAAAAATATACTTCCAACAACAGAATTTCTCTATTAAATCCATGTTTATTGCTTAGATTTTATCACAGTGGAGATTAAATTATGCTTAATCATCCGGTCAGTGCTTTTTTACCTTCTTCAATGCCAAAAAAAAAACATTTAAACCAAGTCATTCATACACTCTAAGTCTTATTACCATCCCACCATTCATTGCCTCTGTGTGCTCCTTTAGTTGCCACAGACTTCAAGATTGTAAAAAGGTATAGCTAATAGGCTTACTTATAATACCATTTTCTTCAAGTATTCAGAAACCAGTACAAGTAGCTGTACTGTATATAAGAAACATATCTGCACTGTTATTTATTGCTATAGGATAGAGGCTCCTGATGGAATGATAGTGAAATACTGCATCACTGTGTATGAAGATGATCTCAGCATCCTGTAATCATCACAACTCCTCCCATGTTAGTGAACAACACTAGATAGATGGGTTTCTTTCCTTTCTCCTTCAGGCATGGGATTTCAAACTACAAATAAATAAAGCATACACTCACAACACGTGTAGTGCAAATTCCAAGTAAACAGAATGACATGGAAATAAACTCATAGTTGCCACCTTTAGTACAGCAGGGCAGTGATGATTTTACACCCAGCGCCCTGCATCCCTGCCCTTGGTGCACATCACCACCAGCATCCTGTGTCGGCAACAGTGGTTGAAAGAGATTGTTGCAGGGGAAGGGCGAGATGACCACTTCTGCAAACCTTGTTCTGGGGTGGCCAGGCTTCACCCCATGTGTTCCACCAGCCCTTGGAAGGAAGGTGAGGAGGCAGGCTAGTCAACCACCCAGCAAGCAGCCCCACATCAAAGAATGTGGATTGGCAACTATGTGAAACATGGACTGAGTGGCCCAGACTAATAGAAGGTAGTATTTTTCCAAATATAACCATTGAAAGAGAACATCTACAACACTGTGATTTAGAAAGAACTTCATGAGAATTAACAAGAAGAGACATTCAGTGTTGGGGGCGGGGGGGGATGTTTGGTGTTTTTTTAAATAAACCCCAAGTATGGGTTTGATTCTTTACAGCTCTGGGCCATTACAAAACCATCTGCATTAAGCACAGGTCTAGTTTTCTTTTTGTTGTTGTTCTTGTTTCATTTATTTGCCTTAATTATGCAAATCTACTTCCCACACAGCCATATTTTAAACTGAAATAAAACTCCCTAATATTTTCATGGCATAAATTATATATGCAGAGAAAGGCAACAAATAATTTTTTTTATAAATTTAAAATTAGGACATATTGTAGACTCACTCAAGATCCTTTTCTCCAAAGTACTAGTAGTGAGCAGAAGAGTCATGCAGTTTATCAGTAAAAAGAGTACCTATTTTTGCCATTTTTCTTCAGTGCTCATTTTAAGTTTGTTGGCTTTTTGGTTGTTTGTTGGGTTTTTTTTAATGTCTGTGTTTTCAGTCCAGAACTTCCTATTTCTTGTACAAAGGCTGGGAAAAAATGGGCTTTTTAAACAGCATTGTTACACAACACGTTGAGCCTTCAACAAAGGAAACACAGAACTAGCACTAAAGTTCTCTCAACTAAAAGATGGATATCTTAGATGAATAAAAAAACTAAACAGAAAACACCTCTGCAAATAAAAAGAAACCTCTCCTCATTTTGGACGCACATTTAGCTTTTAAAACCTGAAAATTCATAAATACTATATAACTGTAGAGAATTAAGGCTTCTAAAAACTTCAGTGCCAAAATAACTTCTCTGCATCAGTATTAAGAATAAACTATTTTCCATTTTAAGTTGTGCTTGCCTTTGTTGTTCTTTTTAAAGCCTTTTCTTAGTTCCATTGAATTTTGTCACATAGTATTACATACTCAAGGGGAGTGTTAGAACTGCTTACTGAGGTTTTAAGTAGTTGTTAGACTAAGTTACAGCAATAAAATTTGATTACTGATCTGATTCATTACTACTTGACATGGGCAGTTGGCTCATTTCACCTTTTTTTCATGCCTAATGTGGCCATTTCTTCTATACTTGCCATTTGGTATCCCATTTTGGTAATGTCCATTAAGAGTGCTATGTTCACCATTTGACCAAAGCAGTTTGCTTTGTTTGCAGATAAATTTTGTTACCCTGGCCAAAATGTAATAAAGTAAGGCAGCACTCACTAGTACAACAAAGGCAATATCCAGTAAGAAGTACTGATAGAAAGAGATGCTGTAAACAGCGGCACGTAGATGCTGGGCTCCGTTGTGACGAAGGATGTAATTAATCCAGTATACAGTCCGGTTAACAGGATGACCAGGTTGGTCTTTGTGAATCTCAGACAGCCTCTGGGCCCGCTGTCGGTAGCTGCGGGGAAGAAAGGAAAAATCATTGTCAGCGCTTCGAGCAATGCAAGCTTGGGAACACCTGAAGATACTTAAAGCCTCTTCAGATAAAACAGCACATTACCACGAGACTCTCGCAACCACCAGCATACAGAAGGCTAGACACAGCAGATAAACTGTCTTTAATCAGTCCTCACAGCTTCGTGATGAAGAAAGACTAGAAAAGCAGACCCACGTGTGATGAAAGGCAGAAATCCACCCTCCAGCAAAGCAATGAAGAGCCAAGCTGACCTGCTGCCAGAGGGAGCTCTTATCGAATCCAAAATGAATCCTATCAAGTGAGACACATTTGTCCTTCCCACTGTAAACTGGCAATGTACCCTGCCTAATACACCACTCATTTATGTTATTGTGCAACTGAATTACTACAGAAATGCAGAACAAAGCAAGAAATTTGGTTTTGACTGCAACAGACTACTTCCACTTGGGGCTAGAGCTCAGCCTAAAACTGCTTGCTCTTCTAAACAGGCTCACCCAGCAGCTGATCACGACAAATTCCTTCTCTTTTCCCTCACTGCAGCTGCAGGGTCGACAGGTTATTTATGCAGGTCTTGCCTTTAAACCAAGGGTAATTGCACAAGGGAAAGGTGATGCAACTGCTGTTACCAAGATCTCTTTAATGACATTCCCTCTTGCTGCGGTTTTGCTGCTTGCTACTTTACAGGTTTCTCTTTTCCCAAGGCAAACACCACTTCCAAGACTTTGCTCCCATGAAAGCAAGAGACATTGTCAGCACCATACTCCAAATCTACAGCTAGCTAGACACAATAAACCACCAGCTAAGAGGTCATTATTTTTAATCTGGAGGTGGTCTGAACATCACAGATGCTTAAAACAGAGCAGTTTGAAACAAACTTGAAATTACTCTCCTTACACTTTAATATCCCTGAGCAAATTTGTTGGCTGGAATTAGAAGGAGTTATGAAAGCCAGCTCATGGGCTTTTACTTATTCCAACTTGAGTAACAAAAATAATTTTACAGAAAACAGACTAAACTTCTCATAGTCATAATAATTTATTAGAATATGGTCATTGCAAAAAATGACCTTCTTGACCTTAAGAGAGGTTTTACTGCCCAGAACAGGAAATACTTTTTTAAATGGGACTTTGGAAGAGTCAGTCTTTTTGAATACCTCTGTATTTTTAGTTACATTGCAAACATGCCACCCTACCATCATGTAAGTCTATTTTGCTCCAGCCCCCACAGGCAGCAAACAGACTGCTAGATATGGAGAAACTTTAGTCTGCAACAAGGAATAAAGCAGGATAAGTTTGTTTCTGTAACCTTTCTGCCCTTAACAAGGCAATTGCACAAAGAGCAAATGAGACAACTGAGTTTTGGTACACTGAACAATGAGCTTAGTACCTACACAGAAACCTGATCAAGTGAGTGAAATTGTAAAGTGGCACAATCATACAAAGACTTGCCCCCACTACATAGACAAGTAGATCTCAACATGCATTTCTTTCCCCTTGCACGAAGGCTCTGTACATGCATATTTAGCCCATAGCAATAGCAAAAGCATAAAACAAGCACTCATTCCATACCTGGGATCATTAATAACTTTTACTAGAGCTTCATACAATTCGTTCTCAGTGACAGTCTTCCAGTTCAACAATATTCCCATGCCCTTGGCCTGCACACGAGTCATAGTATCATAATGGTCTCCAAAAAGTGGAATCCCCACCACCGGAACCCCATGGTACATGGTTTCAAAAATGCTGTTCAAACCTCCATGACTAAGAAAAGCTTTAATGTTAGAGTGACCTGAAAACAGAAGAGGCGTGAAGATTAAAGAAAAGATTTACATCTTCTCCTTAAAGTTACTGAAGGTTGCTTCAACTGTGTACAACACATTTATCACCACATTTCTACAGCTGCAATTGAGGAAGAAAAAAATGAACGCAACTTGTTCTGAAGTTCTCCTCCTAAAACCCACTACACTGACCTATCACGTGCATTAGGTGATTTCATCAATGGGGTAATTAATTTACATTGTTTACCCCTGAGTAGCTGCAGGTGGAGACTACAACCAGTGTAACAGTACAAATGAGGCAAGGTGAGAGCATTTTTCCTCATTATTCATATGAAATACATGCCATTTAATAACAGGAGAACCAATGTTACATTCTCTAAAGCTTCACGTGCTTTACTTCAGGCTAGCAAGATCTGACAATAATGATAAAACCTTATGCAACGGAAAAATGAGACTGCCTCAGGGCAATTCAGGAACCAAAACAAATCTACCTGCACTAAAAGTCATTTGCCTAACAGCTACACGATGACAAATACTCCAGCTGACATGCACCCACAACAATGCATATGCATGCTTAACATATCCAACAGCACCCATCGTAGTGCTGGAACTGGTTTGTGAACACACAAACATCCAGATATCCCAGAGACAACCATATATATTCTCTGGCTCCTCAGATCTGCAGTGTGTTCAACTAGCCTTTAACACAGAAGGAAGGAAAATAAAATTCATAGACTCTTAATATTGCCTTCACCAAAATATGGAAAAATATAAAATTTTGTCTCTGCACCTGAGAACCTGGAGTACCTCAGGTTAGTTAAACAAAAAGGTTATTATCAGCTTGCAATACATGCCAAAGTTCTGTTAGAGCTTTCTTTGGAGAAAAATAAATAAATGTGTATATATACGGCCAGTATTCAGTAGAATATAGTTGGAAAAGCAACCTGAACGGGAGCAAGAATAAGCAACATATGATCAAAATAGATACCCACCAAGGAGATCATTTTGTGGTAACCATTCTATAAGCTTCGTATTGTTGCCTAAATTCCTTGGTTTGTTTCCTGAAAACCTAAAATAATAAATCAAATGGAAGCTGAGTTAAAAACCTCCAAAAGCAATAAACCAGAGAATTAAACCAAACAATCCATGAGCCCTAATCCCCCTTACATGGGGATACTCTTTACTCACTAATACAAGAAAACAAAATAGGCTCAAATAAAATGCTGTAAATAGCTAGTAACTTCCAACTTTGTTTTCATCCTTCAGTTTCCTTGTGCTCTGGCTTGAAATGCAATGTTTTCTATTAACATAATGACACTGTAGCTCCTTCTCAAAGCATATAAAACTTTCACTACATCAACCACGAGGAGGTTTTATAACCTCTCTATGGTTTTAAGTTCATTGCTTTACTAAAAACTGTAGCTGGTAGTAGCTGAGAACATCCCATTAGCGAACAAATAATAATCCCGTACCATCAACACAACTGGCCAGTTTCCTGTAGCTTCTGATGATTGACACAGTCTTATTTTAAAAGGAGTTACTAATACCAGGAAGGGAAAGGCTGATATCTTATCTTACAAGTTTGGAATGAAAAGTTTGGGATCAAGCTATGAGAAAAGTGTGGTCTTCTTACTTTCTCAACTGCCTGAAACCCAATGGCAACATCCTGCTCACTTGAAGTTGCTGGAAAAGTTTAGCCCATAAAATATGGGCTCAAAGTACAAAATGACTTACATATTAATCTTATGGACAATTAACATAGAAAGTTAATTATATTCTAAACAGAAAAGAGAGAAAAAACTACCACTTAGTACTAGAAGATAAAGCTGTTTTGTGACAGCTCCATTAAACAACTTAAAAATACTCTCATTATTAAGAGAGCTTTAGAACTGTAGCTTCATAAAAATACACCTGCATATTCCCAATTAAGCAAGCCTAGATCTTTACAACTGCCTTATATAATCTGCATGTTGAAAAAAGCCTGTTATTTAGGCTCAGTTGCATAAAATAAACTATGTTGCTGGGTTTGGCTCTAACTAGTATTCCATCATCATAAGTTTAGAAAGAACTACAAAGATTTCCTTGATTTGACATTCTAACATAAGACTGCCAAGCAGTACTACCACCTTTCACATTTTCAGAAAAGTCTAGCATAGGACACAGGTCTGAAGAACATCAACAACAAAAACAAAAAACAAAGTTGGACTTATAATTTCTATTTAGGATTTAATTATGGATCTCAGATTCCCACTTGACTTCAAGCCACTTGCTCAGCCCTCCCAAAGACGATGTCATACAGCTCATCACACCGACATCTTCCCATTCCACAGATAATGAGGGAAAAAATCAGGTGAGTTCCCTTATCCAAAAAGCTATTCAGCATTGCAGATAAAATCAGAACAAACCAAAAAAAAAAACCAAAAAACAAAAGCATTGGTAAGGAAATACTAGTGAGGAAGGGTTTCAACTGAAATTGTTGCTTTTGCATTAATTAGCTATCCCAAGTAAAATTGATTTATTGATTACAGAAAAATTGATACTTCCTACAGAAAAAAACATTTCAGGGAGAACATTTAGAAGGGTAAAACAAAAACCAAACAGTAAGATCAACAGGGATTAATAACTAATTAGAAGCCAAGCAACACTGCAGGTTTCATTAAAAGCAAACATAAAGCCTTGCCTCTACCCCAGAGAAAAACTGATGAGATCTTTACTGCACCTACCAAAGGTTCTGTGCCATGAAGAATTTCCATTTTCCTGTTCATTAGTGGGATTCACTTTTTCAATTACACACAGCAGTGAAAATGGTCCCTAAGAGATGGCAGGGGATAGGCTGCTAAACGAACTGCTAATCCAACTCTGAGTGCAGCAAGGACAGCAGTCATAAATTGTAAGACACTAATTATTATTTGGAAACCAATGGTTCATATGAATTCCTCTGAATTATATTCCAGAGCAACACACCATGTGAAGCAGAGCTGACTAAACAGTTCTTGAATTTTTACAGTAAGTTGACTACGCTACTCAAGATGTTTTTAGAGTGGAGAAAGTTTATTACTAATTTTTATACTCCTGCAGATTCTTCTAATTTCTCACAAAAAAAAAAAGACAAGTGAGAAGAGCAATTATGAAAGTCTATGTTTACAGATAAAGAGAAGGGTCCCCAAAAAGTGAGAAATGAGAATCATAGAATCGTTAGGGTTGGAAAGGGCCTTAAGATCATCCAGTTCCAACCCCCCTGCCATGGGCAGGGACACCTTAAGCTAAATCATATCACCCAAGGCCTCATCCAACCTGGTCTTGAACACTGCCAGGGATGGAGCATTCACAACCTCCCTGGGCAAACAGAGAAGAGAACAGAAGAAAGAAAATTAAGGATCAAATCAGCACGATGTCATTCTTCCTTCCTAGGGTGGCTTCTTTATCAGAAATTATGATAGTATGCCACAAATGCTATAACCTCAGACTCTCTTTTCACTGTCCCCAATCCTTCTAGGATATGAATTCATCACAGAAACATAACCTAAGCCTTATTCTGCCACAAAATCATTGCTCTTCCTTATTACCAGGGGACTGCAACATTTCCACAAAGAGTATCTTTCAAAAGCATCAGGTTCCCTGTGCCACCCAGACGATCTCCATTTCAGCTTCTACAACTCAAGGTCAAGATGGCACAACAGGCAATAAGCGTGCAAGTACATCTACCATCGCACTTACCTCCAAATAACTCTCTGAGGCAGTCTTGCCAGAGCATGTGCCAACTTATTCGCTATATCTTCAGACAGATATTTCACTCCAGCTCCAAAGGAGACAAGGACAAAGCCATTTTCACTAGCACCATTCACCCATGTCTGGAGATCCTGTTAAAGTAAAAATTTAGACTGAGCAACACAGAAGCACAGGTAAGTCACAACAGGTTAAATAAACATTGCTTAGGAAGAACAGTTGTTGGTCCCTACGTTACATCACAAGCCACATTTCCAAAGTCATACGTTTTAGAAATCACTGAGCACAATGACTCAATGATTCAGAGTCCACGGTACAGGCTATGAACAGCCAAATTATTCCAGGTTTGTTTTAGCTTCTGTATTAACAAGCAGCTTCACAAGACAAGTTTTCCTTTCCTAACTTATCAGCTGACACACAGTCACAAGTTAACACATTGTATTTTAACTCAGCAAAATGTAACTAGATCTCGTAGTATCAGCCTGGAAGTAGAACACAAGAAATACATGTATGAAGCCTGGGACTATGGTTTAAAGAAAGTGGAAGTACTTCCAAAGGGTTGGTTCTGGGGCTTTGCTGGGGTTTTGGTTTATTTTTTCATTTCTATAAAAATAATAAATGCAACCTGAAAAAAGTCAGAGCTGCTGTACCCACTGTACATCAGTACCCACTGCTCTAATATTTTAAGGAGTAAGGAACAGTATCACATAGAATCATACAATCATAGAATAGTTAGGGTTGGAAAGGACCTTAAGATCAGTACAGGGTGGATGTCCCTCTTTCTTGGACCTATATCCTTTATCTTACTTGGACCTGCATGCCTCTTCCACAGCAAGTTACCGGTATTATATTAAATACACACAAGCATAATGCAGGCAAAGCCCTTTATACCCTTAAGCTCATCCATCTCCTGTAATTATTCTGAAATTGAGTTTCTTGCAACCCATTTTTTGATGACTCTCTTGATTAATGGGCTGCCTCAACTTACACAAGGAAGGCAACAGTGCAGAAAGCAGAGGTCCACAATACCGCACTGCTCAGAAGCACTCCAAAAGCAGAACCAACATCAATCAACATGTGGGCCACACCATGAGATTCAAGTTCAGAGGTAGCAGCTTTTACAGCAGGACACCCTGTGATGCAGGTGTTTCCTTCCCAGTTGATGCTTCAAGCAAGGCACAGTGAAGTTGTGAAGACGACTACATCATCCAAAGGCTGGGGCTGACTTGGTATAAGTGGGGTCTGTATCACTGATGACAAGGCAAGCCAGCAGATACCACTACCCACCGCCACATGATGTTCATTGACTTGGAGGGAGAAGAAGGTTGGGAAAGCAATGGAAAAAGGAAAAGTTGCAATGTACCCTCTTGCTTTTGGAAATACAGATGTAAATTCTATTTTTTCCAAAGTAACTGTTGGCAGTGGGGACTAAAAAACTGTACCACTGAAATACAGGTATATCAGCCCCCAAAGAATATGTTGTTTCCCAGGATATGGTTTCATTCTGGTCTCACCAAATTTAAGTATAAGCCTGCTCAACACCAGTACATCAATATGAAATGAGTAAAAGGAAAATCCAGAGCCCTGTTCACCGTGTGCATCTTGTCCTAGTAATAAATATCAGGTCAGAAAGTAATAGAACAATGTTGTGCTACCCTGTCTGAGCACAAAACCACACAAGTTACCACAAAACCCAGCAGGTGTAACACAGACCTGCACATTAGACTTGAGGTTGTATGCTAGTCTCTGTTACACAGTGAAAAAGGGATTTCCATTTTCTCTAGAATCCACACTTTCTCATTTTTCTTCATCCTTTTCCAGCACACTTGCTCATCCTTTCTTTTCCCCACAACATCCATGGAGAGGGAAGAAAGATAAAGAGGGGAAGTGCCTGCAGTATGCCTCAAAGCTGAATCATTTATTATGGGCTGAGCTTCTGACATAAAAGTTTCCAAGTGGTTTTGTGATTTATTTAAAGCTTGTCCTTGAATTTTACTTAAGGACCGAAGGCATGCTGCAAGTGGAATCATATTATAGTCACTTTTACTTAGTGGTTCAGCTAGTCACATCTTGAACTATTTTCTATGTGTTATTTAAAGCTAACCAGAAAATAACCTTTTGTGGTTTCTAGGACAAACCATTCTGGAAAGCAATCAAGTGCTATGCTGTAAAACACAGCTCTCTGCCCATTTGTGACATCTGATCAAGTCAGATTCTGAAAGCTGCAATTGCCCATTACAAGGTGGTTTTCTTCTCACAACTAGAAGCAGCCCAGAATTCACAGGCTCTGGTCTTCATAGGGCACTCGTCCATCGCTGCAGTAACCTGGATGCTTCTGGAGTGTCTTCCTGATGACAACTCCATGACAGAGGTGCTCAAGAAGTCAACAAGAGGTGAGATTCTGCTGGACCTCAAATGTACAAACAAGGAAGACCTTGTCTGGAATGCCAATGTCAAGGGCACCCTTGGCTACAGTGACCATGAGGAGTTCAAGATACTAAGAGTATAAAGAAGACAACAGCAGCATCTCTTGGACTTAAAGAGAACCAAGTCTGGCCTCTTCAGATACCTACTTAGAAGACTCCAGGATACAGCCCTGGAGAGAAGAGGGGTTCAGGAGAGCCAGCTGATACTCAGCAAATCACCTGCTCTAAGCTCAGGCACAGTACATGCTGATGAGCAGGAAGTTAAGCAAAGGTGGCAGGATGATGAATAAAGGACTCCTGTCAAGGCTTACATGTAAAAAGGAAGCATACATGAAGTAGAAACAGGGACAGGTTGCCTGGGAGGAATATACAGAAACATTGATGAGGTACTAGCTACACAAATGGGCAGTGAGATAGAACTGATAACTACTAAAACTGTGGGGCCCCAACAGTTGTTATCAGTGGCACAAAGTCCAGTGGAGGTACGTTTGCTTTTCAATAAGAAAGAAAACAGGACAGCTGGCACTACTGCTCAAATTATCTCATTCAGCACCAGGAAGTTGTACCTGTGACTACTTATATTTGGTCAGACACGTGGCTTCTGCTGCTAGAGATCATTCTGTTCTGGCTGTGGAACAGCTCCCAAGGCTACTGCTCTTCCTCTGTGCTTCATTAGAGATTCGGTAAAACTCCACAAATCTGATGTATTCATTATGGGTCCTGCACTTGGGCCACAACAACCCCATGCAATGCTTCTATCATAGGGAAGCATGCCTGGTAAGATTCTCAGGGGAAAAGCACCTGGGGGTGCTGACTAATGGCTGAACATGAGCAGCTTGTGCCCAGGCATCCAAGAAGGCCAACAGCATCCTGGCCTGTATCAGCACCAGTGTGACAGCCACTGTGTGGGCACTGGTGAGGCCACACCTCAAATCCTGTGTTCAGTTCTGGGCCCCTCACTACAAGAAAGACACTGAGGGTCCAGAGAAGGGCAATGGAGCTGGTGGAAGGGCCTGGAGCACAAGTCTGGTGGGGAATGGCTGAGGGAACAGGGGGCGTTTAGACTGGAGAAGGCTCAAGGGGGACCTTATTGCTCTCTACAACTACCTGAAAGGAGGTTGTCATGAGGTTAGGTCAGTTTCTTCTCCCCAAAAAGTGATAGGACAAGAGGAAATGGCCTCAAGCTGCACCAGGAGAGGTTTAGATTGGATATTAGGAATAATTTCTTAACTAAGAGGGTGACGAGGCATTGGAACAGGCTGCCCAGGGCAGTGGTGGAATCACCATCCCTGGAAGTGTTCACAAACCATGTAGATGAGGCCCTCTCAGTGACATGGTTTAGTGGTGGCCTTGGCAGTGCTGGGATAATGGTTGGGCTTGATGATCTTAAAGCTCTTTTCCAACCTAGTTGATTCTATGATTCAATGTAGTAAGAATTATACATCATTAGGTAAACACAGAGGGGGCATAAAATTTCCTACCAGTAGCACTGCCATGAATAATAACAAATAGTTATTGAGCACTTAGAAATTTATTTTTTTCTTTTGGGAGGGTGAGGGTGAGAGGAAAGGAAGGAACTTTACTACATACCATAGAATTAAGAATCACCCTAGAAACAGGCTTTTGAATTTTATTGTTGTGCAACAGCAAAGCAACCTGCTTTGTGTTTTTATAGCTCATTTCACACCCAAAGCTTCGTAACCCTAATCCCAGTGCTTCACTGTTACATAGCACATACAAAGGGGAGGATAAAATCCTGCCAGACCCGACAAAAATTCTGCCCACAGGTTCAAAACATGGATTTTTTTTTCTTTTTCCATATTAAGTGATGTCAGATTACAAAACAAAAAAAAACAAAAAAAAACAAAAAAATCAACAGAATGAAAACTATTTTATTTTGTATCAATCTAAGTTTATTATCTGAGTGTTCCCTCCCCTGGCCCACTTCCCAAGTGTGGCAACACATAAATGCACACTTGCAAACTTTAAACTGGAATCTAACTGACAGATGTTTGCATGGAAAGATCTGAATGAATTTCAGAAATCAGGCATTCTTCCCCTACAGACAGGTCCACATGAGGAAGAGACAAGTGAAATGAGGTTCACTATGCTCTGAGCTGGTTAGGTGCAAATCAACTCTGATCCAACAGGTCCATTGCCATTAACACAAACTGCAACAGGCAGAGACTTGGCTCAGATGGAACAACAGCCTACACGGCTACTAGACCAGAGCAGGGTGATGCTTGGCCAATCCAAGTCAGATGTAAACATACTTGAAGCTGTCCTCACAGTTTCTTTTAGGTTGTTAAATTAGAAAGGATATGATTTTAATTCCTCTCACAATTGTGGTGAAAACTGTGCTCTGCCAACCTCAGGAAGATCCAGAAGCTTCAACTCGGCTTGCATTCTGACGTCACCTGAAAGGTCCTCCTCCTTCCCCTCCCCCTTAAATTTGTCCTAATTTACTCGAGCTTTACATCATGTTGCTATTAAGAGGAACTGCTTGCCTGCATTCTGATCTGCAGCCCCTTTCCAATCTGCTTTCCCAGAAGGGAGGTAAGAGACCAGTTCCATTCATACGCTGCAGAAAATGAACTATAGACTTGTCAGAACAAGGGTTCACCTTGCATACAACTCTGTAATTCCTGGCATAACATAGCCTTAATTAAATGGGATCACTAAGCATGGCTAACAACTCAGGAGTTGGGCAAAAATCAGGAAGCAAAGAATGGGGTGCCTCCCTGTAGAGATCCCCGAGTTCCTGACCTGGAGGAGTCCATATTAAGATGTTAAAGGAACCTGAGAATAATCATTTCTCCGACAGCTTTTTAGTACAGACATTTTAAACTTAAGATCTAGTGAAACCAAATCCAAGTTAGGTCTTTGTTTGCAAGACAGATTGCAAGGTCCTGGTACAGTTAGCTGGGCCATGGCAAAGCTCAGTATGTTCTTGTACTTTTTCTGTCCTTTATATGGCATGCAAGGTATAGAAGTGATACATAAATAAAAAAAAGCAGGCCATGATCTTGCACATGAAAGAAACTAAATACTCCATCTGTATTATTACTATGGCTATGTACATCACCCCATTCACACATATACATTCCTAATATTTACTTTAGGAAGTGCACCACAGAAACTGTGACACAGGACAAGCTATGAAAAAATACAAGCTCTGAGTGATTCTGAACACCTGAATTGTGTCAGAGAACACACTGATGCTACAGGACAATTTTGTTTGCCTACAATTTTAGCATATCTAGCCACTGTAGCCTTTACTGACCTTCCTACATTCATTAAGGCTGTATTAGCCCCAACACCCTGAGTATCTCTAAATGAAACCTCCAACACCATATACTAAAAAGTTTCAGACACCTTGGCCTCACCCCCTGTAAATTCACCCCTTGATTTTCCTTAATTCCACTTACGCTTTTGACCTCAGGCATTCTGTCTTCCCCTTCTAATGACACACCATATGAAAACACTCTGAATCACTATGAGTCATTAGAGCTGCCTTCATTAGAAGCGGAGTTCCCTGTTCAGGCAGCATTTTACAGCTCCTTGCTCGAAACAGTAAAGTGACCTCCTTTTGTCCACTTTAAATGATGTTCAGGTTCACTGTAAATTCAGTGCCATTTTTTTAACGCAAGACAATGATGTTTATTATTTGAAATTACATCTTCTAAACTCTAAACCTACAATAAAGGTCTGTTACATGACAAGTTGCATTACTGAGCCTTTCTCAAATTTCAAATGAACACAGAAGTGAGATGGAAACAGCACTGACTTTTGCAGTTAATTCAACTTTAATATATATAACCATTTAAAAAAGTGCTTGACTTTGCAATAGCTCTTTCAGTGACTGTAACAATCACCTGATCACTTCCCCCCACCCCAATATAAGTATTTTCAGGTTTTGGTGTGTAGAAAGAAAAACTCTTGCCTCATTTACTTGAAGTCCTAGCATAGCCAGATGAAAACTAGCAGAATTGTGAACTACATTTGCTAACTGAATATCATCTAATACATATACTAATTAATTACCATTTTCACTGAAATGATTTTAAAGTTATGCATGCTAAGGTATAACATGCTTAAAAGGGGTCCCAATTACAGCATTGTGCCAAAACCATTTTCATGTTAACTTCTGTGCAAATGCATGTTCTTGGGCAAAGCAAGACTGAAATGATAAACTTTTTTTTGAAGCTCCCTACCTGCCCATTCAGATATCCAGTTTCACTCATGCTGACTGATCTCAGCACACAGTTCCAAAGAAAGTACCGATTCTTCTTTGACAATATTCCACAATAGATGTGTTTTCCAAAGCCCTTTTAATAAGTTTTAGTAATTTTAATATTCCCTTTTAATAATTAAACATACATACAGGTCTCACAGAGAGGTATGGGACTTGCACAGACCAGACAAAGGCACTCAGCAGCTCCTATTCCCTTCCTTCCCTAAGCAGGGAGCTTTCATATCGTAGCAGACTGGCTTTGTGACCATTTCGCCCATCTCAGAAGTTACATGCTTGCCTTTAAAACACTGCCTCAGGTCTGTCACATACACTGTCTACAGACTGCCTAAGCAAGCTTCTCCTTTTTCGATCTGGGTAATATTTATTGCAGTCAGAGCTTTGCCCTTGCACAAGAACAGACACTACAACCTTGCCTTCTCTTCTCTGAGTTTGACTGGTAGAAGTAATGATTTCTGTGCAACACTGTTACTGAAAAGTGAAGGTTTTTCAGTATGTACTGTCCTCTTACAGAGGCTTGTATAGGAAGAATAAGAACTTACTGACCTATGCTGTACTATAGGCGCGAGGGAGGAGCAGAAGAAATAAAAAAAATAAAGTAAAATAATTCTTTTGACCATTCTCAGACAGGAATGTTATTGTGTTAACCTACTATGCGAGCTTTGTTCTGTTTGATTTTCTAATTAGCTGTTCTTAGCAGGCTTAGATGCTAAATGCACAGCTGTGACTATAGAGTGAGGACCCAGCTGGCAGTAACCAGTGGTGCCTAATACTGAGCTTTGTTTCAGATAAACAAAGTATACAAATACAAACATAACTTGGTTTAATATCTGAAGCTTTCCCTGTTCAGCTGCTGGATTCAAATGCGCACAAGCCTCTGTTCTTTGAATAAGGTTGCAAACCACCATTCCCTGATGGACAGCACAGGCATACTATGCAACTTTTACAAAATGCTACTTAGAGTAGACAAAACCAGGCCTATTTCAAAATAAATAAATTAGAAGCCACATGAAGTGATCTACAGAAAGAAGATACCCACTGATAAATAAACTGAAAGGTACACAGACCATTCGTATTAGGGTCCTAACTTTTCTGGCATCTTCTAAACAGTACTTCTCTCATGTGAAATATTTAAATGCTATATTAACACATTTTTAACTTCATTTCAAGTTCTACTAAAAAACAATCTTTCAGCACAGGCAGTTGAAGATCATATAGATGCCATTATACCTTTACTATCACTGAACAGAGACCTATCTTACAATCTGAAAGTTATAAAATATCAGCTTATAAACCCAGAGAAACTCCATTACTCAAGGCAAAGTATGCTGTCTATATTTACTTGCTATGAATTTGTAAATCAGTGTACAACCAAAGACGGGGTATTTTTAACTTGCTCTAAGGAGCACAGGACATACAACACCGCAACAAACACCCGACTGCACCGAGCAGAAGATGACTCACCTCCCCTGATTCAATACATCCAGCTGCCTTCTGCTAGCTCGGCTCAACATCTCCGCATCAGCCAGTGCATATGTCACACTCTGAAGGTTATTTTTCCACTAAGTAAAGTCCTGCCTTTTAAAAGCAATGGCCATAAGGCTAAGGTGTTCGGCCCATTTTCTCAGGGTTTGTTCTTTTTCATAACATCAGGCTCAGTCAGTTTAATTAAGAGCAGTCATACTGCCTCCAACCAGGACAAGAAACTTCCCCACCCCATTTCCCTCTGGAGTAATTGCAAGTTAATTTTCCTCTTTTGCCAAGTACAAGTTGCTGTCACACACCAGCCTCCTCTCTTTTGCAAGCTTGTAACTAAAGATACTTTCTTCCAGTTTCTCCCCTTCTCTCCATTTATTCTGCTGTCTTAAGTCAAACTGAAATTTCTAAAAATAAAGCAGAAAAGGTGGGATATTTGTAAAGTCTCAGTAAGTTTATACCTTGTCTTCCCTGGATACACTGATGTTGGCTGAGCTGCACCATATACTATTAAGATGCTGATAAATCTCACTGTTTTAGTAAGATCTACCATATACAAAGTCCACACAGTTAATATAGAATCACAGGAGCAACTAGGTTGGAAAAGACCTTTAAGATCAAGTCCAACCATAAAATTGATATTATTACTTCGTATTTTGTTGTTCATATTAGCAGAGTGAGATAATTCCAAAACCAATACTTTATAGACATTAAAAAAGCATACTCAAATTATAGCATTAGACTAAATTTCTCTATTTTCTTGCTGGATAAAGTCATGCTAACAGTCTCAGTTGGGAAACAAACTAAAATCTGAGCTGTTTTCTGCCTGGATCCCAAGCCCTGCACTGTCAACACATATTCATCTCCCAGTGCTGTTGTTAAAGTCCTTCTTCAATAATATTACACACAGATTCAGCCCTGCTGAAATACAGACTTTTTCCTTTTATGTTACTCACTGGTTATTTAGTGTATTAATACTGCATATTAGGCTTTACCAAAATGCACTGGTGGGGAAGGTGTCTTTAAAGCTTTTCTCAATTTTTAAAATGCATTTTCTCATGCCTGAACTCTGCTGCCTTTTCCTATTTAAGATCCAACACCAAGAGAATTTAACTGCATTTAACTTTAAAGAAAAATGAAATTCAGACTCAAAAACACAGGTACCACATGCCTTTATCTTTTCTCCTGTATCTCAGGCCTCTCTAGAGTTACAGGTGTAATCAATGACGCCTCTGAGAACACGGACTACCAAAAACTAGAGGTCAACCAGAAAGCTGCTATGCAAGTATTTCCCTGATGCAACGCATTCCATCAAAAAATTCATTACTCACTGGACCTTTGGCAAGCACCCTGGGAAAGCAACCTTGCCTTCCAAATGAATGGAAGGTACTCAAAATAAAGAAGCTTGCCCTTCAAGAGAGGTTATTAGAATCACTGCATTGAGGAGCAAGTGCAGCAGAGGTATCCTCAAAACCAGGATTTAATAAAAACATTGTGATGATACCCCAGAGACAATATTCTGTTAAAAATATCTAAAACCCATTCATTTTCCTAAACATAAAGCCCTGTCATGTAATTTGCAAGCATACACAGAACAAGTTTCCAATTATTACATGTAAATGTAAATCAAGGTTTTGCCAATCCTCCCACAGTATCAATAGCTGCGTATGTAATAGAAGAGCTGTGCAGATAACAGTAAGGAAAAGACAGTTTTAAGTATGGAGGCTGCTTTTACTTACTCCTTCTATAGAACACTGGGTCAAATTAAATTCCGGCAAATACAGCAGAAAGGAAACTGCAAAGTTGAATTTTACATTCAAACCTCAACATTACAGATACCAACATACAGCCCCACCCATAAATCCACATTATAAGCTAATCTAGGTGGGAAATTGTGTCTTTGATTGTTACAGTACAATGCCTGTGCTCTGGATTGTAGGAGAAATGGTAGGTAGCTCTTACCTGAAGCTTGGATTCAATAACAGCAAGTTTTCTTCATCTCCTCTTCAGATTAATGGCTTTTCTTTCTCCCTGGAGTTTACCTTCCCCCTTCTCTCTTAAGTGTTTACTTATATATATATATATATGCACACACACATATATATGCCAGTGCAAATGTACACACACAAGTAGCTATAGACACAATATACATATATTTTATTCTAATATTTATATATGTTAAACAGTCTGCCAGTCACCACCCATTCTTTAACAAACTTAGTTGACTTCTAAGCCTGTGTTTAAGCAAGATGATCTCACATAATTCAATCAGACTGCCCTGATCTCTTCTGCTCCACCACGTAGTCAGGGTGGCCAAAACTGCATTCAGACTCTAAGGGGGGGGGGGGGGGGGGGGGGGGGGCATACATATGTCTCCCCTCATCTTTGTGCAAAAAGCATGAAGAAGTATCAAGCACCACACCAGCACCTGCTGAGCAATTCCCTGTTTCCACCTCTTACAGAGCCCCTATTCCTGCTAGGTCTGGATGAAGGAAGGTAACTGAGGGAAGAGATGTCATCCAGAAGGACTCTGACATGCTTGAGAGGTGGCCAATGCCAACCTCATGAAGTTCAACAATGTGAAGTGCAAGGTCCTGCCTCTGAGTCAGGACAATCCCAGGCACAGCAAAAGGCTGGGCAGAGAAGAGATTCAGGGTAGCCCTGTGGAGAAGGACCTGGGGGCATTGGCTGATGAGAAACTTAACATGAGCTGCTTCGGTGTACACTCACAGCCCAGAAACCACCCATGTCCTGGGCTGCATCAAAAGGAGCGTGACCAGCAAGTTGGAGGTGATCCTGCCCTGCTACTCTGCTCTTGTGAGACCCCACTTGGAGTACTGTGTACAGTTCTGGGTGTCCTCAGTGTAAGGACATGAAGCTGTTGGAGCAAGTCCAGAGCAGGCCACAAGGATGATCAGGGGCTGGAGCACCTCCCATATGAAGGCAAACTGAGAAACCTGTTCAGCCTGGAGAAGGGAAGCTGTGTTGAGACCTCATAGCAGCCTTCCAATATCTGAAGTGGGCCTACAAGGATGCTGGAGAGGCACTCTTCATCACAGACTGTAGCGATAGGACAAGGGGTGATGGGTTCAAGCTGAAAGAGGGGAAGTTTAGGTTACATATAAGAAGAAGTTCTTTACTGTGAGAGTGGTGAAGCACTGGCACAGGCTGCCCAAAGAAGTGGAGAATGCTTCATCCCTGGCAGTATTCAACACTAGGCTGGACAGAGCCTAGCACGACATGGTCTAGTGTAGGGTGTCCCTGCCCACAGCAGGGGTGTTGGAACTAGATGATGTTAAGGTCCTTTCCAACCTGAACCATTCTATGATTCTATGAACAAAAGATCAATTTTTGAGGGGGAAGAAGCTTTATGTGGAAATAATTTGCACCAAAATACATGATCATACGGTTCAGCACAGAATTTACACAGTATTCAATCTCTTTTCATCCTTAAAGGACTTTTTGCCTCCCCAGCTTATGATCACATGCATTTTAAAACAGCTCTAGAATTGCTTCACATCACCAGAAATTTCCTGTAAGAAGTAGCTCTATAATACCTATTTCCCAGGCTTTCAAAAAAAAAAATTAGTAAAATTATGGTGTTATGACACACACAAAAACCATACTGCTACAGCCTGCAACAGCTTAGAGACAGCATCCTTGAATTGGACTGAAAGAGAAAAATCTGATCTAACGAGTAAAACATCACTACATTCTTCCACTTAATTTTAAAGAATAAATACTGTTATCAGCTAACACACTCCGAGTAAACACAACTGTCTGCAAGACTCAGGAAAAAAAAAAAAACACAACTTCTTAGTGAAGATATTTCAAAGCCACGGATTTCTTACATAGATCCAGACATATGCAGTAACAAGGTCAGACAAGAGATCTGCAGGGAGGAGAGACTATGTTACTGTAATTACTATTTCTTTACAGCTACGGCTGAAAGGACAGCTTCTAATTCTGCAACATGAACACCCTTCTTGGAGGCATACAGTTAGTTTACTCAAGTATAGAAGAATTTAAAAAAATAAAGCTGTCATTGGCTTCTCTCTTCCTATGAATGACAAAGGGTATTCAGTCCTAAATACCACCTCAAAATCAGCAAGGAAAAGTGCAGCGTTACACAGAGGTAGTTATAAAAAAACTTTACAAACTGTGCATATGTGTGAAAGGAGCAGCCCAACTTAAACTACAGGGTATGGGACATTTTAGTTTGTGATTAATTGTTTGTTTTTTTTTTTAAACTGGCACAGATTATTTCAAGTACAACCATATCCAAAATGCAAGATCCAACTTATGTCCAAATATGTCTACATCATCAACTAGTTGATGAAAAGAAGTCCTTATGAAACACTTTACTGTTGCATTTTGCAGCAAAGATGCAGCAAAGGTAATTTCCAGTGCCCTCTGTCCCCTTCTCACCAGGGGCCAGGTATTTCCCAAGGCAGCTGCTCATAGTACCCCTTGGGTTTCTAACCCAATTCAAGGACATATCAGACTGATTATCGCCCAACTACTTATCAACTAAGACGCAAGATATAAATGCCATAGCAGAGGGTTTCCCCATTGTTTAAGATGTATGTTACTTGAAAAAGCCAGCTTTGTTCAGCTTTGCAAGATCCCTCTGAACAAATTTAGTAAGGAAGGCAGAGGAGCCCTTTGTTTCCTAATGGTCACTGCCAGTTATCTGGGAAATATGCCAGGTAGCATCACATACGTAAGTCAGTGATGACCTTAATGACTCGGCCTGCCTCTATCTTTTGATCTTTTAAGGCTAATTCTGCTCACGCTGTCCTCTATGCAATTCAAAACCTACTCTTTTTGGAGTTAACTGTACAAACCCTGGGGCCTTTCTCACAGCCATGTAAGATTTTATTCACTTAGGGTGATGGGTGCAGCCACATTAACCATCTCCTTGTCTTTCACATAACACACTATGCAAGAAGCACCTTCCAAATACACATTCTTTAACCAGTGAAAATAGCACGCTAGCTATCAGAGAAGACTACTAACTGTGCAGTGTCCATTGCCTACGCTACTAACTGCACTGAGCTTTGTGAGGCTATCATCAGCCCTCCTACCACGATGAAATAAAGTTCCTCAGGTAATGCTTCAGCTTCATCCACCTGCAGCAGGGATTAGAAGAGCACAGAAGGAAACGTGACACCATTGTGAATTTCAGACACTGCTTCTCTGTAAAAGGCAAGACTAACCCTGCTAAACCGAGAAGAAACCTCCCGGCTGCCCACACCATGCTGTGCTGCATGGTGCCGCTGGGAGCCAGTCAGAGCCGTGATCCCCAAAGGAGCCGCTGCTTTCCTCACTGGCTCTTGGCTCCCCCTCCTCAGCATGCTGATCACTGCAACCGCACTGAGGGACACTACGCCAAGCATAGCCAACATCAGGCCAGTGCTACAGAGGGATAGGAGAAAGGACTGCAGCCTGACAAAGGCTTCCCAAGGCAACTGTTCCTAAACACACATTTGCAGTTTGTGTACTGCAGCTCGGAGCTGCAGCCAAAACTGCCACAGAGCTGAGCAGCTGCTAAAAATCATGCATGCTACACGAGCTACTGCTGCTTCCTAGCCTATGCAGGGCAGTAAGGATACATCGCAGTAAAACCAGTTCACAGGTGATATGCAAGTGGCACAGTCAACATATAGGCCCCCGGGGCCTGTAGTCTGTTCCTACCAGAGCATCATGCTAGCACAGCAGAGGCTTTGCACCTACACTGTGCACACTCCAGCAGCTTAACTTTGACTACATCAATTGTGGACCCTGATCAGAGCATTCCTTCCCTCACCACCCCCCCCCCCCCCCCCCCCCCGCAAACACATCACTTAAGCCATCCAAAAAGCCAAATGCTGCTACAGACCGTTACATCCCCTTTCAGACCAGCAAGGTTTCGGTTTGCAGGTGAAATAAAGCTTTGAGCATCCTCCAAAATAAATCTAGTTTACCTGAACCAAAAAGACTCTACAACAGGAAGCCACATGCAGTAAACGGGGATGACTAAAGAATTTACAAAACCCTTCCACTGCCCTGAACCAAATACTCATGTAGATGGGAACAGGAACAAAGCAAATCAAGAGTCAGGCTTTTTTCCCCCTCACACTCACACTATTACATGACATGGATATTCAGCATCCTCTGCCACATGCTACTTTTAAAAACCATGATTTTCTAACTTTTCTTCAAAGAAAGTTTAAGGAAAACAGCTGCAGACCCTGAGCAATCACATAACAGTTACCACATCCCCTAGAATTAAGGAACAGCCATTCTGTAACGATGAAACGGCCTCGACCTTGGTCTCCTTTGTTTAATTTGTCTCCACCTTTTCTTTCTAAAATGTAGCTTATTAGCTTTACAGTTATGTGTCAGAACTCTTGATTTGGTTAAACAAGCTACCTCCTTTTTCACTCCTCAACTTGAAAATAACAAACTTCCTCTGCTGATGAGGCATCGGTGGCACTCCTGAAGTGCCTGGGTATTTTGTGTTCAGCAAGTATTCTGACTTGAAAATAAAAAAAAAAAAAAACACATTGATTTTTCTCCTAATACTTCTCTACCAAAAAAAGTAGACTAGGCTACTCAGAAGCAGTTTTAGAGAATGGAAGAGACCTGAAGGGCTTGTACTAGTAGCTTAAATTCACCTGCTAAAGCTGTTATTTCCAGCCACACACCCCTCTTCTCTGATCATCATCTCTGGACAGGAACACCACTTTTTGTTTACAAGACCAAGCTCCTGAAGAGTCGCCATTTCCAGGCTAAAAGCTGTAAAAATAAATTAGCAAAGGACCCTGCCTTAGAAATGCAGCACTAGCTGTCTAATTTTAACCTGCCAGAATAAAGTGACAGGAATTTTATCTAACTGTTCAGTAAAAGCAAACTGATTGCCTAACAATTTACCTACAATATATATTGTAGTGGATGATGCATAACAGTTTCAGCATAGACTAATTCCATGATAAAAGATGAACACAGACACTTTGTTTCTCCTGAATTCAATCAAACTCCACACTTGGAACAATGTAAGAATGAATTGCCCAATAAAACTGAAGAGAAGGTAAATAATGTCTTAATTCACAAACAATTACAGGTTGGGCTCCCCCCCCCCCACTGTAAAAAGTGCTTGCCAGCATGTATTCTACCTACAGGTCTACTTCAAGGTCACTGTCAGTCTGGTTATATTAAATATTTACTAACTCTTCAACCTTCTTAAATAGTAAGATATTTTAACGGGTTAACATCTGTGGTTCCAGAGTAAATTTAGAAAGTACACAGAAGTATATTCTTAAAAGGCTGCAAATATACATATGTGTGTACAAATATTTATCTATACAGGCACATCCCTATATCACAAAAGAAAACTCCTCCTTTTGTTTTGTCCACTCTATTTTATAAGAAGAAAGTACCTACTTTGAGGACAGATAATTTTTTACCCTGGCTACAGAGAGAATCATACCCAATATTAACAGAGTGACCAAATTTATCAGGTAACAAAGACATTTTTCTTCTCACTCAACAAAACATTGTTTTGGAAAACAAAGAGCTGAAATTCAATCCAACCTACAAAGTTTTGCTGAAGAGAACAATGTTGTATTTTGTTTAGACAGCACAAGGCTATCTTTAGTCTGTTTTCTTAGGATATCTGTGCAACCTGACACTTTCTAAACGTAGTCACATTAACACACACATAGGAATAACATGTTTACAAGCAATACTGTTATGGTCACCTCTGATGGCACCTTGTGTGTATTGGGATATAAGCCACTTGCATGTTCAGAGTGCGACGCAAGTGCCTGGTCTCACTCAGCTCAGCATTTCAAGTTGAGGAGAAGAGATGAGGGAATTGGCTCAGTGCTCCACATGATGCAGCCTGAATCAGAGAATTGTATGATGTGTGCTGAACTGGTGACAAAAGGTACTGCTAATTCAAGGCTACCAACAGTGCAAAGAAAAAAACAAAAAAAAACAAAAAAAAACACCCCCACACAAGAATACAAAGAAAAAAAAACCACAAAAAACAACAAACAAAAAAACATTCACCCCCCAAAAAAAAAATCCCAAACAAAATAAAATCAAACCACCAAAAACCCCAACCTTCTGTGACCAATTTTCAAGCCAAAACAGATAAAAAGTAGGCCTGGCAGTTCCCATACAAAAAGCAAAGGGTGAACAAGGCATTTTTAGAGGCAAATTGTTGAGCACTGCAGGTCTATGTATCTATTTATCACCCAGCCCCTTTAATAATCCTCAAGATTTGTGTATGTGTACATAAACAGAAGTGTGACATGGTTTCTGTGAAATTTTGTTCTGCCTGTCACCCACCACTGTGCTGCTGTACAGAGACATTCTTGCGTATCAGGTATCAAAGATCACATGGTATATTGAAGTAATCAAACTTAATTATTAATCTGCATCCAGAATTTCTGGAATCAATCCAGTCACTATCACTATTTCAATCTGAAGTTTGGTACCTGATGCCAGTAAGTGCGCAGTAAAACTCAAGTACAGAAGTGGTGCCATTTGTGCCAACTCACATAATCTCCATATCCTGGCCTATACAGTTTCTTCCTGCTTATGTACACCTAGTTTAAAAGACATTTTTACATATCAAACCAAGGGAAGCAAACTCTGTATAAAAACACTAATAGCAACAAATTAGATAGTATTACATATCTGCAGGCTACTTTAAGCCTAAGCAGTATTCATCTGTTCTCCCTTCTTCCCATTTGAATCCACACTTGGTTAGAAGCTACAGATGTAATTTTTAAGACAGCATGCACTTGTTTTCCTCTACTGTATCATTAAGCACCTTACTTATAAGCAAAATACTTCCTGCAACCACAAAAAGATCACATGGTGATCTTTTTGATGACATTCGTTATGATGAGTTTGTGTCTGATAGCTCCCTTCACCACCACCCCAAGATCCCTCCAGTGACTTCAAGGGGCTATTTCACCAAGCAACAGTAAGAAAAACTAGATCCCATTTGAAATTCACTGTTTAAAAACTGCCACTCATCATATGAAGTTAATCAGATACCACAGAAATTACTGTAAAGCTCAGCAAACCTTACTTCTGGCAGAGGGCTGGCTGGTTTGGTTAGGATTCCTCCCACATAAACAACATTGGGTAGCGTAGGCCTTGGAAACTCCAGTGCTACATCAGTGCAAAGCATCCACAGGCTTGATCCATGAACCAAGTCATACATGGAGCGCTCTGGCAGAACCTTGTATTTCTGCATTATCCTTTCATATTTTGGCAGAACCAGAAAACTGACTCCAAATCTTGAAATAAGATAAACAACAGTATTTTTAATCCTCTCAAACAGGTTCATGTGATCTGTAAGCAGCGAGTTAAATTCTGGGACGTAAGACAGGGGAGCTGGAGCACCCACTTCTGCTGGATACCAGAGGCCAGTGGAAAAAACAGCATATTTAACTCCTAAAAGATGAGCTATAACAAATCCACACATCTCATTGGGATCTACCAGGAGCAGGTCAAATTTTTCCTGTTTCAGAGCATGCATGAGGTTTTGGTTGCCAACAATCATGTCGCAGTTCTTGGAATAGTGGTCCAGGATGTCAAAGAGTTCAAGGGCTGTCAGTCTGCCAGAGAAGATACTCCTCATCTTGGACTGGAGAAAATCATCTGAGGTGCTGCTGTTAAAGATCCCTGGATAGCGCTGAAGTCTATAGTGATTAGATGGAGGAATCTCTCTGCCCTCAGAGAGGAGAAACACTGTCTGGTGACCTTGGTCATGCAAGGCTGAGGCCAGAGTCTTGAAAATATAAAGATGGCTTTCAAACATAATTGGCGGCACAACAACAATTTTGGCAGCCCTTGCTATCCCAACAGCGCTCCACAGGAGAACGAAAGCTGGAGCATACGGCTTCATAGCTGAAATGAGAAATCAAAGCATTACATCAACAGAAAACAGGTCTGTTTGCTACCTGGGAATTTCAAACAAGTTATTATGTGGCTGTCCCATAAAAGCTAATCACATTTCCACATTTCAAAGTGGTCACGGGGAGCAACAGAGCCATTGTGCTTCAGAACGCAATTGGTAGTTCTCAGTTTCCAGCAAGATCTGTGTTTTCCCCTCCTCTCCCTTTCCGTCTGGCATTAATGGTAAAGAAGAGACTTCTTCCAGCACAGATGGTACCTGTATTACAAGGCAGGAAAAGCAACTGAGACAATGAAGTTGGTACTCTCCATGGTGACACTGTATGCAACGCTTCAGGATAATATATGCCATCCAACAGCTATAAGGTTTTTAAGGCAGTTCTCAAAGTTAGATCCTGCTACATTCGGGATATATTTAAAAGCACAAGTGCATTACTGTTTCAATTTATTAAGCAATTAAGAAAGTTGCTAAGTTCACCAATCCAAAGGCTGAAATCCTGTATTCACATACAGAGCCAAAGGATGTACTGGCGATTTTCAGTGCATAGGATATAAGATGACTCTCTTAGACAAACAATTCAGTCTTGCTCCCTTAACTGGAACTTCTAATACATCCATTCTGATTTTTTAGTATTTTGGAGTACCACACTTCACACTAGTGTTAACATGGTTATGACCGTTTCTATCACAAGATCTTGTCTGGTAGTCACCCTCAGCTTTTGAGCTGTGGGTAACTCCTTCAAGCTGCAACTCTCAACTCTAAGAGTAACATTTTCCCCTGTTTTGTTTTCACAGAAGCCAATGGCAATAGAAAAACACAAATTCATGGAATATTTTTCTTTAGTATCAACACTTATCAAACACATGAGGTAAAAAGTCAGTCTGGCAGGAAGATGGTACTTTCAGCTTTCAATAACTACACTTCGTGTATGAGAACAAGTGAAATACCAGGAGTTAGAACTACATACATGAACATCACAACTTCTACTGAAGCACTTTTAGAAGTATTTACTTACATCAGTACTCTAGCACAAACTCTAATCTACGCTGTAAACCTCACTGCCATCCTAAATATACACGGTTCCTGACAGTAGCAGGCTGCCGCAGAAAGGGAACATACTTCCCCCCCCACTCCTGTGTTTTAGTGAGTAAAGCCTGTAAAATGCTGTATGCACCAGATGAAAGTGCATTAGAAGCATGAGGAAGGGGTGGCAAAGAGCTCCTCAGTCACTTTAACACTCCTAGGACAGATAAACAAGCAGAAGACAAATGAAACAATCTGCTCTTTCCTCATACCGAAACAATCCATGTGGAAACCCTAGTATGTTGCACTGTCCTTTTTAAGTAAGCACAACAAAAACGGGTAACACTGCTACTCAGTGCTTGTTAACCCTCCTTCAACAGATTGCTCAGGAGTTTATTTTTTTTAATGTTATGTGGGTTACCAGCTCACAGACAGAGCATCTCATATTTTTACTGTTAATACATAATACTGAGCTTTCTGAAAGATGCTCCAGCTTCTGGAAGTGGTTTGACTTGGAAACACTTATACTTGCGTTTGGTGCATGCTTAAAGCTGAAACATCACCACAAGATATGTTGACTATTTAAAACAAGTTTCCCACGCGGAAAGTTTCTTTACTGAATTTGAAGCCTGCTTCACACTTGCCTCCAGAAGCATTAGCCACTGCCTAGGAGATTACCAACCATCATATAGAGAACACTATCAATTTTAAATTGATTATCACCGTCAGCAGTGTGTACAGACACATATGTACACAGAAAAAAGTTCATTTAGGCAGATGCACCTGTTTTGGTGGGTTTTGGTTTTTTACTTTCCCAAGACAAAGCCCACAGCATGAAGATGCACAAGAAAACCTCCCGGTACCCATGGGTAAGTAGTGAGGAACTGAAACACAGAATGTATACCACCGCCACATTCACAGGCTGACATAGGATTCTGGGAAGTACTCGGAGGTTTCACTGTTTCTAGGCACAAAGCTCTATTTTACAGAGATAACACTTCAAGAAAAGAGGGAGGTAATTACTTGCTTCAAATATCACCAGATATTTGAGATATTCTCTATACTGCACCATTGCCATTGACATCAGGAGAGATATATTTTGGGTTTTTTAAGTTGCTTCAATTATGGTGTTGGAGCTTACCCTAAAACATCTCATCCTTGGCAAACAGTAGTAAATTCAAACTAAACAGCAATCTTATTCACTCTCCAGTGAAGTTGAAAAAAGCAGTCTTACTACATGAGAAACAGCCTACCTCCCAGCATGAAGGCCTGACCTGCCATAGAGCTTAAGGTATTAAAAATTGACTTTTTAGTTTCAGCCTTGGATTTCACTGGAGGCTTTCTTTAAAACCACAGCATCCCACAGAGCTCAGCTGCCCTTCCAAGAGCTCCTGTTTGAAGGATGTGCCAGCACTGAACCCCGCTCACCATCCCACTTCATTCCCTCCCATACAACTCGCAGGCTTCAAGCCACAGCAAAGGGCTGTGCAAGTGCAGAAGTACACGGGCTTGGCAGGACGTTCAATGTAAATCCCAACAAGCCATGCTCAGCTGTCTTCAACAGGGCCCCAGTGGAGGGTATCACTCAAAAGAGAAGTGTGGTCTTAAAATAATTAAGTAATGGTTCACCAGTGAAATATCCAAGAAAAATGATTCATCAAACCTGGAAAAAAAACCTTACTGATTACATTCCCCATGCTATAAGCATTCTCACGGTATTAAGTTACTGCTCTTGTCAACAATAGCAGTATTACAAAACCATGACTGGAGGTGTAGGATTGGGAAACTCAGAAACATTAACTGTTTCTACTAGCAGCATAAATCAAAGGTACCAGGAGCTTAAGGGCTAGTCATGATCCAGCAGGTTGCCAGATGCAGGCATGCTGTACTTGATTCTCCTGACCCCAACACAGGCCTGGAGCACAGCACAGGAAGATACAGTCCTCAGCCCTAAGGCATTATTTTGCACAGCCAGAGTTATTCACATACCACCAAGAGCCATGGGAACTACAGCTGTACTGCCATGTAATTATGACACTACTGCTCTACTGTTTTCTATCCCCTCCCTCCCAAAGCAGCAACATTTTAAGTGGGAATAGCATCGGACATTTTACTTTTTATGAAGGTGGTATCAAGCATTACCCAACATGAAAATCTGTCACTAAAGCTACAAGCAATTTACCAAACATCAGTTTTTCTCCTACTCCTAGCTATCAGCATCAAGAGATGACCCATTATGCTGTCCCAAGAGTGTGTAGCTTGCATTATCTTCCGAACTGATTAAAAAAAACAAAAAGTCTCAAAAACATATTATTCAACTTCCCTTTTCAATGCAAGCATCTTAAACAGAGACAGGAAAATGTATGTACAGGACCTGACAAGCCATAGAGATATTAAACACATAGTGCGTTTAGAGAAATGCCAATTAAGTGACATTTTTACTCGAAAAATAGCATTGGCCTTATACTGAACTTTTGGCAGAAACCTCCAGCCTCATCACTTCATCCCCTGACCCAACAGAAGCAGGGAGCTTGGAAGGTTTGTGTTTAGCAGGAATGAGGGCAATATGCAACAGCACTTTGCAAGCCAAATAATCTCAAGTGTAATTCCCATTGGGAGTGGGGAAGAGGTAGGTGCTTAGTGCCATCAGCAGGGTGACAACATTCAACAATGCAAACTCAGCCTCAGGCTCCATCCCAGACACTCCTTCACTCCAAGGGTCCTCAGCAGTGAGGTCTTCCAGCACATCAGATATTTCCACCAAGACAGGGATTGCTGCAGAGGCCTGTCTGTTTCAGTGGGAATTTGTGATTCAGCTTATCTCCAAAAGCAATAAGCAGTGCCTAGGCAGAGGGAGCTATACAGGGGTCAGGAGAACTGAGGTGGTGCTCAGCTGTAAGTCAGATAATCACAACCAGAGCACAGGGACTCTTCCCATTAACTTCCAGTCATATTACAGCAGTGAACTCCCAGAATCACTCGCCAAAATAAATAAAAGGTATTAACATGCAATGCAACTGCTTCCTGTTTCTGAATACCAGGAGCATGAAAAATTGTCAAGCATCCTGACAGAAAAGAGGAAAGAAAACCCAAAGCCAGAGAATGGTGCATTTCTCCAAGATAGCTGACAGCATAAAACAGTTTCTTACCTCTATTTTAAGTCCTTCTATTTAGGATTTAATGGAGATTAAGACAGATTATTTTAGTGTCTGACCTGGTATACAACATTTTTTTATAAGACAGGGTGAAAAAAGAAATCCAGATTTTCCAAAGTTTATTAAAAATCCAAAACCAAAGACAACCCACCAGCACCCGACAATAATATCACCAATTTGAAGCCATTACTACTTTCAGCCAAAGCCCTAAGGAATGGTATGGAGGGACAAAAAGTGATGCAGACTGACTTTATATGAGTGAAACCAACTGCCAAGTGTAAAGAGCTCACGTACTGGAGTACAGCAAGAAAGAGTTAAATATTAAAGAAATACCAAGAGGTTAAACATTAAACCTATTCCAACAGCTTCTCCTAAAGTTAATGACCTACATGTGGGTTTTACTCAAATGAAAGAAATTCCAAGTTTGAAAGTGCGTTACAGAAAACCAAGCACACCCACAGCACACGGCTGGAGGGATTTTTTTTTAGCTGACCAGGACAGTTCTAAAATCCTGATTTTATTTTTTAATTTTAAAGAATTATTTTTCCATTCACCCAGAAAGACTAAGCAGGATCTAGAACCAGAAGTTTGACTATACAGAAATTGGTGACTTCCAGAGGAAAATATAATGCAAAGGATCCTCCCCTCATTCACAAAGCCTGATATTTGAAAATTGGGCAATGTGGGAAGAAACTGAATGAGATTAATAGAAATTATATATAAACTTCTTAATATTTAATTATTACAATACTAATAGTACAGTAATATTTCAATCTTAAAAATAGTTTTAAAATCATTCTAATTTATACTTTACGTAATGGTCAACTACAGTACTAGAATACATACTGAAGACTGTATTTACTGCCAATCCTTACTAATCGGCTAATCACCCTGTAATTAAAATTTACAGGCATATTTCGGGGTTTCTTTTGTACTTTATGCCACTGGCTGCCTACCTACTATTTTTGGTTCTCACAGAAACAATAACTTTCAAGCACAGCCATACCATGGTCAGTGTTTTCCTCTACTGTAGCAAGATCTAGAAGCAAAAGCTCTTATGCACCTCCATACACAGCACATCTTGAATTCAAACTGCACAAATGTTTATCACTACTCAAAAAAAAGTAAACAGCTCTTATGCACTTACACATAACAATACAAAGAGCCCTTTTTATTCAGTAGCAACACAACACTCCTGACTTCTAAAACAGCAAATGAAGTTTCACAGAGAACAAGTCCAGTGATGCTATTAGCTTTTTCAGATTCTTTCCTTCCTTCCAGCCTTTCTTAAGATTTGCTACTGCTGGTTGAGTTTACCTGGGCAGCTTGGTCAGAAGACCACGACCTCTGCCTAGAAAGGTGCCCTTCATACTGAACAGCAACCTGTACTGACAGCAAAAGAGCAATCTTTCTAGCTGCTGCTCACTCGCACCTTACACAAGGAGCTCGAATTACTTATTACAGTTTAACAGATACCAGTACACATTAAAAAGAGCAGACTTGCCAACTAGACTTCTACCTCTGCAAACCCAAGAGTGGATGCTAGCTAACACCGAATGTTCAAACAGAAAGATGTATCACATGAGTACAATTATTCAAAAAGGGGGAAAATTTGAGAATTGTGCACATTTCAGCAAATCCAGCCTACCCGACTTCGGGTAACATGCAGATTTATTACTTAACCTTGCTCACAGTATTAGCCTCTCTTTATTGTCCGTTCATTACACTGACTCGGAGAAAACTCCAGGAACAAACTCGCCAACAGAGTTTCAAGTTGACAAGCAGGTATTCTTTATTGCGGCTCCGGGAGACACGGGGGATAGCTCCTAACGTGTGTCCCCGAATTGCTATACAGGTCATCCTTATATGGTCACTGAGTATATTACATAATTTTCCAAAAAGTTTCCGGCATGCGTACAAAAATGTGGTGGTCTTTAAGGGTCGTTTACTTTTCCCAGCAAGCTTAATTAACATTACAGACATTGCAATCATCCTGGCCTTCCACTTATCAGTTAGTTTAACTGCTCTCATCCTGGACATCTGCTAGTCCGGGATACTCCCTAGTAGATGCTTACACCAGCTTAATGAGTTTATTAACACCCCAAGCATAGCAATCATCCTATCCTTTTACTTATCAGTTAGTTTATCTGTGCCCACCCTGGACATCTGCTAGTCCCAGATACGGGACCTGGGGATGGGGAGCCCTTCTATTCTGCTTTTCTCACACCTTTTGTACTGAGGTCCTGAGGTCCTGAAACTATGTCAGCTACCTTCAAGCACCGCAGTTATTTTCCATTACAAGCCATCAAACTTAACATTACTTAGAACTGATTACATTTTGCACTTTTGTGCCTCCTTGTTTCAACACAAAACTCAGTATTTTAGAAGGGAGAAGGCAAACCCTGCTTTTAAGAGCTTCAAACTCTCCAGCATTTCATGTGATCTGAGTCAACTGCAATAAAGGGCAAAAAAAAAAACAAACAGAAAACTGAGGGGGTGTGGAGGGGAGAAAGGAGAAGGAAGGAGAGAGAGAAGGTGTATTTTACCATCAATGAAACTGTAAATACAAGTTGCAAATCTGATGCAGTTTCCGCACAGGGAGAGTGAATCTCCACCAGTTACATACCACACTGCCCACGGCAGGCTCCAGGCCAGGCTGCTGCAGTCATCTCCTTCTCCAAGTCCAACTCCAAAACAGTAATCCCAGCTACTCCTATCTTTGTGCGAGGTCAAAATCCAGAACCATAAGTAGTGCAGAGTCACCTCAACAGCCAATCCTACTTTACCATGCCCAAAAGCAGCATTTACCACTGGTAAACATATATAGCACATTTATTTAATTTAAGATAGTATGTACTGTAGCCCTAAGAGACATAGAATCATAGAATAGGTCGGGTTGGAAAGGACCTTAAGACCACTTAGACCACCGCCAGGGATTGGAGCATTCACAGCTCCCCTGGGCAACCATTCCAGTGCCTCACCACCCTTACAGTAAAGAATTTCTTCCTTATATCCAATCTAAACTTCCCCTGTTTAAGTTTTAACCCGTTACCCCTTGTCCTATCACTACAGTCCCTAACGAAAAGTCCATCCCCAGCATCCCTACAACCCCCCTTCAGACACTGGTTAAAAGCTTGATCAGAAAATGCTAAGTTGTGACTGAAAGACAACTGGTTACTGAGAGCACTAACAACTCCCTCTGAAGAGCACATAAGCAGCTGCTGGCTGTGGTTTACTACTGCTTTTAATAAAAAAAGGAAGCATTGATGAGGAGAAAGAAAAGAGCACAGATTTATGATTGTTACCTGATGGGTTACCTGATTTACTGAAGCTCCACTTCCACCCTGCATATTCAAAATCTATTAAATTGTTTTACATGCAAATCTGTTTGCTTTAGCTGTTATTAAACAGTTTTACAGATAAATCATGGTACCCAGCCTTCACTGGCCTGTAAACATTTCAGTTAAACAAATACAGAACCAAGCCCTACAATGCTAGTTGCATGATAGTTTGCCCTGTAAGCAAAGTATTTTATCAAGCCTAAGATAGCAAGGAATGACTAACAAAGAGCACTTCCAGCTAAGTATAAAGCTAAAAGAGGAAGAAAATATTCCAAGACAAATAAAAGGTCCTCTAACACTAGTTACAGGGAGACTGAGTTCTTAAAAAAAAAAAAGAACAGCTAAGATTTGGTTTGGGTGCATGCATCAGCCACATGCAAGCAGCTGATATTAAAGACAAAAATATATATGTACACACAAGCATGAATGCATTGCATTGATTCAAAACTGGGGAAAGGTGAACAGAGAAAAGAAGAGGTCTTTCCTTCTATCTGTGACATCCTCCGAGATATCTCCTGAAACAGTATCCAGCCACATCAGTTTGGGTTTTTTTTGCCAAGCACGAGAGTAAGGAATGCTACCCATGTGAGGAAATGCACTGACCAAATTATGTGTAACAGCAAGTCTCAGAAGATGATCAAATTACGATAGACACGGGAAGATTTTAATTAGTGACTTAACAGTAAAACCATGTTCGTCAAGCTGGAAGTACAACTTGACTCCTAAACCCTTTAATCTGGCAACTGTAAAATATGTTCTTAACTTACAGTACCACTTACTGTACTGTGCATATTCTGTAGGTAACGGGAAATATTACTCCATAATCCTTAAGGAGTATTAAAGTAAATCAGGACATAAACTGACTTCAGGCAGCAAACTGCAGTTTAAGATTAGGAAGCAATTGCTACTAAGAAACCCTTGTGCTGTAAAGCAGAGGAGAGCATCAGAAATGTGTGAACGCACAGAGCCTTGTAGCGGCAAACCATTATATTATCTAGGAAGAGTCTCTGATAGCAGGTATTGCACAACCTTTGGATTTATCTAAGTTTTTTCTATCACACATCTTGTTACTAATTCTGAGGTAGTGCATGCTGTAATTGTTGTGCTGCAATGTTTTAGGTAAGTGGTAAGATTTGGCTTCTAATCACAGGCTCTCATTTCATTCGAATGAATAAATTAACAAATTAGTAGAAATGATTAGTCACATGTGTGTAAGCAAGGGCTGATTTTGCATTTATTTTGTACAGTTTCTTGAACTACATCATTCTATTCAATGACTAAAAAATTTCAGTGAGTACAAGAACATCCCATCTACAGAAAAAAGAGAGAGCAAGATTTACCCGTATCGCCATGTCATCTGTGAGAGTTATTCTGTGTCAGTTATTCAAACATCAAAAGAGTTAAGAGAGAATCAAAAGGATATGCAATTTATTAAACCCCTTCTAGTAAAAACCTCTTATGTGTATAACAGGTTTTATCACACACTGATGGATTTTACCTAAGTCTTTGTACTTGAGAGTTGCAGAAAACTGATTTTCAAAGTCCTCATTCAAAAGGTAGCAAGGTAGACAGAGAAGGTACTTATCTTTCAAAGTACAGGTTTTACAGTTAGTACACAACATATATTCAATAGACAAGCTAGCAATTAGATCTTTAAGAGGTTACATGGGAACAGAACTCTTGTGCAAGGGATAATGTCCTATTAAGATGAATTTATAGCAAATGACCAAGTTGTAACATCCTCTGTGACACTTTGCCCCTGGCTTACTGAAAGAACAGCTTTAAATGAGTCCTCAGAAGTTTCAGATTGTTTCCCATAAGTATGAAAAGATTGATCATATCTAGAAAGATTAAAGATCTACAAAAGTTATCTGTATTAGTCTATGAATAGATTCTGAAGTTATAACATTAATACATTCAACCTTTTAAACAAAGGTCACTTATAAGCCATAGCAAGGTCCATATACTTTGAGATTATAGTAATGCAGTACTAACAGCATCAGTCAAGAAGAGATTTACCTGAGAATAAAGGATTAAAGTCTAATTAAATGTTTTCATAATGTGAAGTATGCTACAACAGGGCCAAGGTACATCCCCCTTCACAGGACTTGCATGTCTAGATACTTTATGCACTAGCACTAAGCAAACATTATTCAGTTGAAAATTCAATAAATACTTCACTGAACGACACTATTATACCAGTATCCATTTTCAAAACTCAGTCCAACTAACTGCATGAAACTGAATTTCAGAAAGATTTTACAACCTATGAAACACTGAGGTTCACAGGCCTACCAGATAGGCACGTGAAAACAATTCAAAATGCCTCAAGAATATGTTTTCGTAACGCAAACCAAGAGAGCAGGAAGAGCAAGTTCTCTTCTATCCTGCTGTGCATTAGGCAATTTAAACGGCATTTTAAAATCCTTATAATCTATAAATCTTTTACTTTACGTAGCTAAGCATTTGCAAATACTGTATCCACCTGTCAATGTTTTGTTAAAACTGAGAGCTACTGCAAAATCTTCTGTGAGGCTTAGCAAAAAGCGCTGCATGAAGAAAAAAAACTATCCTTTCTGCTACTGGCCTAGGTCCAAAGCAGTACAGCGAGACCAGAGCAGGCTCCTAGCCCTAGCACCTCTGCAGATGCACTGCATCCCCAGAACCAGGAGGGATGAAGAGAGAGATACTTCAGCAGGGCAGCTCGAATTGGGCTGTGCTTACTGCTTCAGGCCTTGCACCATAGCAAAGTTCACCGTGTACACACGTGGTGCTGCGACTGAGCTGATGTGCTGTCCTGGACCTCAGGAGGCACAGTGCAGCAGCCTAAGAAACAAAAAGCCTTCTCCAAAACCTGTGTGGCCTTCAACCAAATGCAACTTGACTCAGTGTGCAAGCAACACATGTTCCTCTGCATTGGCGCTATTATGCAATTTCTTCCTTGCTGCCCATGGTTATTCCACCCCCAACACCTTGGAAAAATGAATGCTGAGTACATATAGTGAAAAAGCCATCTATTTGAAAGCAAGACACATATATTCCTTGTGGGGAGACTTGTCTACTTCATCCAAAACACTGCAAATTTTTTTTCTCACTAATTATGCATCCTCTTCACAGCTACTGTGGTTTCAGAGAAGATGCAGTATTTTGCACCAACATACAAGCCCCTTGAGAGTCTCCTCAACTTCTGGAGACCTTTCCTCCAAGTACCAAGAGCTAAAAGCAGTGTTTCTCAACCTGCTGCAGCCATGCTGCACCAGAAAGAAAGCAACCAGAAATAATGTTGTGGCATCAAGGGGTCAGGGTATTAACACAGAGAAGTCCATAAGCCTACACCACGTTCCCTAGAGACACCAACATTATTTAACATGTCATTCACTGGCTCACAAACTGCAGCACTACTCTTGCCGTGTGACACTGCACTGCGCAGAAGAGCCCAGTAACAACGTGTTTCATGCTGCAGGGTCAGGAACAACAGAAGTTAAGTGCAGAAAGAAGAACTTTACCTGCAGAGAGCTGGGGGCATGAGTACCACAGCAACTGATGGAGACAAAGATGTCTCCACTGAGGGATCAAAGCTGTCCAGGAATCCTCCTCTTTCAAAGTGGCATCAAAAAACAGGTTGAAATACTGGCTGAAGAATCAAAGAGGAAAAAAGGAAAAAAAAAAAAACACCAACCTGACTCTGCCTATTTTAAACCAATTTTTAAACATCACTGACAGATTCTTCTTTGATAAAATGACTCCAAAGAAGGGGCTGGAAGAGCTTTGTTGTAGTCTTAATTTGCTGGTGTAACAAATACGGCATAATAGTTCTATGCTACCATCACACAAGCATGAATTTTGCCTTATGAACAAGCCTCAGGATCTTAAATGACATGAGTTTTAAGCTTAAACACATTTTACTGGGATTTTATTTGAACTTTAGTAATTGTTTGGAGGGATGCTTCATTTTCCACTACTAGCTTCAGCTTGGTACAAGCTCTCCCTGGTCACACCATCACATGACACCTACAAGCACTGAATGAATTTCTTTGTTTGGTTTCTGACTTCATCTTATAGCAAATAACTACAAGCCACACAAACAGAATCACAAGGGAAACTATAAGAGGTTTGCTTCTGTAATGGGGAACACAACTTTATTTAAAGTTAAAATACTTGATTTAATAGTGTTTTGCTCTTATTCAGCTCAATTACAATAACTGAATTGCTCAAGACCGTATGCAGCAACAACACTCACCAACAACATTCAGCTTCTTCAGCCTGGTTTTGAAATTTACAGGTACGTTATTTTTAAAGCTAATTATTGTCTTTGGCTTTCAGATGTGTTTCATAGCATCTGCTTCAAACTCTACCTCCTAGAAGAATTCAATTGTTAGATTAAGGGTAAGACTAATGTATGTAGCAACTTTACCATATAGTTTATTCTTCAGGCACTGATTTTAAGAGCAAAACCACATAAGAGTCAGAGGGGACAGAAATCAACTCACAAACCTTCTAGAAGTTGCAGACTGCTCTCCAGTAAGGCGTAAGAAAGATGGGGCTTGCAGTACCTGTATAAAGATTTTTAAACACACAGAAACTTCCTGCCAGTTTCCACAATCAGTAGTTGACTACGACTGGATTACAACTTCAGAAAGGGTCTAAAGATAGGTCTGGAGATTTTCAAAGACAATCTGAGACTCAGGTACTATCTGTTAATTTACAAATATTAAAAGAGATACAAATCAGGAGTTGCAGAGGGTCAAGATAAAGAGGATTTACAGCTCAAGACTACGATTCATGGAGGATGATCTGGGTGTAGTATCAAAACAAATCCACAATAAACCACCCAGATGCACATCAAGCACTGGTTCTACATGTGCACACTGTGTCTGTTCCTACCCACCGAAACTGCACATCCTAAGAAATGAGAAGATCTTCCCCCACTTCTGGAAAGCAACTAAAACTTTTTAACACTATCACTACATAATAACAAATATCTGATGGGGTTTTATAACAGAAACGTGGTCTCTCAACTACAGCCCTGCTATAGGCTAACAAGTTATTTCACTAGTGAACAGTTTAATGCAAGATTGCCTGTTTAATAACAACTGTAGTCTGACATTAATTTGAAGTACTCTAATCTTCTTGAGTATACTTTCACGAAAATAAGCTGATAATAAACAAAAAAAATTACCAAAGTATCACAAAGCAGATTACTTAAAAGATTCATCACTATGAATAGTTAAAGAAATATTGCAGCTTTAAGTTACACTCTTAAAACAGACATGCTGTACACAAGATTCTCAGCTCCTGAAAGAAAAATTTGCAGCCATCAACTGCTATTCTTGGGTGGGTTTCCATGAAAGTCTTCACAAGATTTACCCCAAGAGCTCACATTTACAAGCTTCCAAGCCCCACAAGCAATGGATGGCCCAATCATTAGAATGACCTATCTAGTCATGTTACAAAAACACACCTAAAATTTTCCAGTTTAGCATTCTGGGAATAAAAACATGCAAACAAAGCTTCCCACAAGCATTTCATGCTCCATTTCTTGTGAGAGACTTCTGTGCCCAGAGACCAAACACCATACATACCAAAACACACCTCTCGAAGTTCAGCTTCTTTGAACCCAGGAACAGAACATAACATTCTTCCACAGACCAGCAAGACTTAATCAAGGGTCTAAGTCGCAAACATATCTTTCTCTGTATTTACAGTACACTGGCATACAAGTTTTATTTAGACTACCACGACAATCTTCTCCAAGCTCAATGAGGTGTAAAAGGCTTAGTGGAAGAGAACCCTAGAAGAAAGCAGAAGAGATTGAGATCTTTTTTGCCTGCAAGGTATGAAGCAGCAACAAGATTCCCATGGCCTGTAGCTCACTTCAAGGAGTATCAGCACAGCAGGCTTCCTGTATGAAAAACTGACCCACCTCATACACCACAAAAGCATTTGCAGCCAACACACCCTACGGCTTACAAACAATAAACACCTTTTCAGCTAGTGGCCTGAGGACCATCAGGAACAGATGCAAGCCAGACTTGGCAACCAGGCAGCAACCTGATCAAAACAAGTTTTTAAAAAAAGTATTTGTTTCCAGTTTAGCCAATCCACCTTGTCAGATCTTCACATAAAAGCCAAATTCCCTGGTTATCAGTGTGCCATTACTGGAAGCAATGGTAATAGCAGCTTAAAAAGTTTTGACTGGCACTATAAAAATCTTTTCCCTTGGAAGAGCTGTGTGGCTCTAGAAGAGGTTACCGGAGAGGATGGGGAACCTCTGTTCAGGACTTTGATGGAAAGGAGCCACAGATAACCTGCTCTTATGTTGTCAAGAATTCTGTATTGAGCAGAAATTTGTACAAGACCTTCCAGAGACCCTTCAAGCCAACATTTCTGAGTCAGTTAACCCGTTCATTCTGACAAGGGCAACCTCTGCAGAGGCAGCGCTGCCTGCAGCACATGCTGTTTCCTGAGTACTGCCAATGCCAGACCTCATCTGCAAAGCTCATCACTGGCAGCAACCTTCTAGTCAAGAATGCTGCAGTCAACATACTGCTACCGAAGTCCAAGCTTAACATCTAGCACATCCATGCTATAAAAAAAAAAAAAAAAGTACTTTTCAGCACTTGTTTGCATTATGATAAATTGGCAGAACTGGCTGCCCAAGCAAACTTACAAAATAAACATCTAACTATTCACGTACAGTGTCTACATTCTCTAACTACTCCATTTTAAAAGCACAAAAGCACTGCATCTTATCTGAAACAAATACGCAGGAAACTACTATGGCAGCTTCCTAACAGCTATTAAAGTGAGAAGGGAGAAACCAAGTTAAGTGCTCACTTGAAAAAAAATAATTTATTACTGAATAACCAAGAGGATGAGGGATGAGAAGCTTTATGTATTTGGCACAATAACTCTGATTCCTACATATATTTCACATTTCATCTTAAATAAAAATATTTAATCATAGAAACATATCATAGAATATTAGAATGCTCTGGATTGGAAAGGACCTTAAGACCACCTAGTTCCAACCCCCTGCTATGGGCAAGGACACCTCACACTACACCATGTCACCCAAGGCTATGTCCAACCTGGCCTTAATCACTGCCAGGGATGAAGCATTTACTGTTTTTTTGGGCAACCTATGCCAGTGCCTCACCATCCTCACAGTAAAGAACTTCCTTCTTATATCTAACCTGAACTTCCCCTGTTTCAGTTTAAACCCATCACCCTTTGTCCTATCACTACAGTCCTTGATGAAGAACCTCTCTCTGGCATCCCTGTAGGCCCCCTTCAGATACTGGAAGGTTGTAGAGGACTCAGTAGAGGCTGAGGTCTCCATACAGCTTCTCTTCTCTAGGCTAAACAGCCCAAATTTTCTCAGTCTATCTTCATATGAGAGGTGCTCCAGCCCCTGATCATCCTCATGGCTTCCTCTGGACTTGCTCCAACAGCTCCATGTCCTTCTTACGTTGAGGACACCAGAACTGCAGTGAGTACTCAAAGTGGGGTCTCACGAGAGCAGAGTAGTGGGGCAGGATCACCTCCTTCAACCTGCTGGGACAAGAGAGAACATTTTCCACGAAACAAAACAAATTAATGTTAACTAAATCTGCATTCTCAAACTGTTCATGGTCAGGTGTAGCCAAGAGGAGATGTACAACTGCATTCAGATGAGTAGATTTCCCCCTCCAAGCACTGCATGTTGCAGAAAGCACATCCCAGTATGCCGCCGAGTTTGTCAGCTGCAGTGGGCCCCTCAGCTGTACTTCCCACTTCATCTCAAAGCTGCACGTGTACATGCCATTTAAATTATTCTAATGTTTAGAGCAATATTCTGGCCAGGAGTCTGTTCCTAAGATAGGTTTCATTCAGAGAGATGTGCTTCTTTGTTCCCATTAATAGCGTATTCTAGAAAATACACAACTTTGCTCTGAATCAGGAAGCTTCTCATTTTAAATGTGAAACTGGGAGAACAACAATGATGTCCTGAGAAGAAAACTAAGCATATATACGTAACAATATGCGAGTACCTGCCATGGGTTTTTTAATGGTAGTACTTCACTTCTGTTGAAAGTTATTACAATTCCTTTTTTAATCCTTTATTTTATGAATTGATGCGCTTGCCATTATATTATAAAGCTTTATTCATTTGACTTATATCAAGTAACTTACAAAGGAGGTGGAGGGGGGCTCAGAGACAAATCAAGTTTACTGTATGTAACTGCATATGAATAAAAAATCTTCAACTGAAACCCTGTATGTCATATTTTAATGTTTGAAGTTTGTAGGACAGCTACACACTCAATTCTTATGTGTAAGAAATACATAACTTATTAGAGACTGGTGTTGATGCATGCATGGAAAAATTTCTACAATGGAATAGAGTCTTAATTTAATTAACTCAGTCCTCCGCCTTTTATGTTCACACTACTGTGTTCAGGGAACCTCACTGCAAGAAAGACATTTTGGTGCCAGAGAAGGTCCAGAGAAGGGCAATGAAGCTGAGAATGAGTCTGAAGCACAAGTCTGATGAGGAATGGCTGAGGGAACTGGGAGGGTTTAGTCTGGAGAAGAAAAGGCTCAGGGGGGACCTTACTGCACTCTATAACTACCTGAAAGGAGGTTGTCATGAGGTGGGGGTCAGTCTCTTCTTCCAAGTAACAAGCAACAGGACAAGAGAAAACAGCCACAAGCTGCACCAGGGGAGGTTTAGGCTGGATATTAGGAACAATTTTTTCCCCAAGAGCGTAATCAGGCATTGGAACAGGCTGCCCACAACAGTGGTGGAGTCACCATCCCTGGAAGTGTTCACAGACTGTGTAGATGAGGCTCCTAGTGATGTGGTTTAGTGATGGCCCTAGCAGTGCTGGGGCAAAAGCTGGACTTGATAACCTTTTCCAATCTAGTTGATTCTATGATTCTATTACTGTACCAGCTCCTCTTAAATACACAGAGGGAACCTTCATAATTTTCTGTTTTTAAAAAGGAAATTGTTTCACCGGAGCGTAACGGCTCATTTTCAACTCAGTTCAGAATCTGACCCAAGACTGTCCATTAACTCTCCCTTCAGCAATTAAAATGATGACTACTCATGTCACTTATTTTCCATGAAGCTAAACCATCAATTCAAAGGAGTAAACAACAGCACAGAGCAAGGAAGAATGCTATACCTGCTGTCTTATACAAAATTATGGTCATGACAATTGTGCTACTTCAGAGAAGGAAATCACATTATAACTTCTAAATTATAAAGTTCAGAGTTGCAAAAAGTAGTTATCTATATTGTCTTCCAACATCCTTAAATCATATGTGTTACCTACAGTTTATAAAAATGAAAAATTTGGTGGTATTTTTTCCATTTACCATCACTACTTCTCAAAAGCCCAAATTGTAGCTGCAATGACTGCCAACAAACTATAACAGCTAGTAGCCATCTGCCAAGCTGAAGTTGTCACACCAGAGTATAAAACCAGCCCACTGCCCCATTACCACTTCCTTCACAAGTCAGCTGCCCTCCACTCGCAGGTAAGGAGAGGACTCTCACAAAGCCCAGGTGACACTACCCTGCACAGAACAAGGATATACAGATTCTCTGACACCCTCTCCTCAAGCCCTGATGAGTTACAGAGGTTTCTCCACCCAGATCCTGCTTCCAAAAAAATCCACTGCTTAGAGCACTCTAAGAATATAAAATAAGAATATAAAAAAATACAAGAATATAAAAAAAGTTTACAAAGTACTCTACCATGACTCTCACCAATATACTTAAGACATACATGACTAAAGAAGTACATCATTTTCTTTTCTTGCTTCTGGCAAAGAGCTGCTGTTGATGGCAAATCTAGTGCAAAAGTCAAAAACAAAAGCATTTCAGGCCAAGTACACATTTCCTCGTATTTCAACATTTTCACAACGGCACAAAAGCCACCTGAAAGAGTCTAAGACTTCAGCGTGAACTGATTAGTAGTTTTGGAAGAGCAGCCACTGCAGTGGTGTTCAGCCTAGACTGATGACTGAAACAAAAGAACAAAAACAAGAAAGTGTGAAGTAAAGGTTAATTGTACACTATGTTGTGTTGGTGCTATAAAACTAGCTCAGTTAAACTATGTAAGTGACCTTGTGTTAGAACTGCTTGGAGAAGTAGGCAAGCTTCGGATGGGGACTCAACCAAGACGATTTTAGAATAAATATCTACAAACTGGTTAAAGTATGGGAATTATTCCCCCCAGAAAAATACTACTTTCGAAGTGTTTGCTTTGGGGAGGGGCGAGACCTTCAAGGATGCCTGCTATTAAAGCTACCCACTGCTGCTCACCCTGGCAACTCTGATAAGCATGCTAAACAGGCTATTTTTCACTGTTTTCTTATCATTCCAGAGCTTACATACTCGATTTAGTACCGACAAGTCATAAAAGAGATAGATATTAAATGCTATCTTCTAAATACCACAACTTTATTGACGTATTGCTAGAAAAGTTTGTGCTTAACCATTTTACATCTTTTAAAACCCACAAGAGAGGCACGGCACCAGTTACGCCATGCCCTTCCTTCAAAGGCAAGGAAGTTTTGACCAAAACTAAGGTAACATGCACAGAAAGAGCACACGCCAGAGGCGTCCAGACAAAATACTCACAGGGAGGTCCCTCAAACCAACGCCTTCAAGTTCGCACCCGGATGATAAAACGTTTACTAAGGACCCACAACAGTGTGGCTGCTCAACACCACTTCGGGGCGACTGTCGGCGACAGCGCCTCATGGCGATACCAAGGGCCAAGTCACCCCGCAGACGGGCAGCGGCGCATCTCCCGGCTGAGGTAGAGCCGCAGCCGGTGTCCCCACACACCGCCCCCCGCCGGCTCCTTCAGACCGCCAGGTAACGCGCGCGCGCGCCAACGGCTCCTCTCACGGCCATCAACTTCCTCAAGGAGGAGAGCGGGCACCCTGCACCCCCCCGGCGTCTCTCCCCGCTGCGGCACCGGAGGGCGGCCGGCCAAAGAGACCGCCTGACTGCCGCTCACCTCGCACAGGTGCCGTGATGGTACGATGAAAACCTCTTACAACGGGCGGTTGCGCCCCCACCAGCCCCGACCTCCCTCAGCAGCAGCCCAAGTTCTCCTCAAGGGAAGGCGCTTTTTTCTGGCGCCCCTCAGCACCCCCGCAAGGACACGGACCTCCCCCTCCCGCACTCTCAGTTCACGCCGTCCCCTTGCTCAGGGACATCGCACTGCCACAGCCTCCCGCTCCCCTGCGGCTTCTTTCTGATCAGTTTACAGCTCTTCCCGCTCCCCTCCTCCTCCCTGCTATTGCTGCTATTGCTCTCCCTCCTCCCCCCCCCCCCCCCTTTCCTCCAGACCCTCCGCCAAGGGGTGATGCAAGGCGCCCCGTCTTTCTCTTGCGTTACGGGAGGGAGGAAAAGAGGAAGAAAAGAAAGCAGAAGGGGAAACTCAATAAACCATCAAGGTGAAACGACAGCCGACCTCCATCCCGCCCGGGCAGCGACCCTCCGTCCCCCACCAGCGTCGCCACTTCAGAGCGTGTCGCCGGAGCCGGGACCCTCTGGCCCTCCTTCCTGACCGTCCTCCCACTGCCCCCGAGGGATACTCCCCGCCTCCCTCACCGCTCTCCCTTCAGCGCCGTTTCTCCGCGCCTCTCCCTTTGGTAACGAGCCGAAGACTGGAGGCAGCCGCTCGCGGGGACTCGGAGTTCCGCTTGCCGCACTCTTCCTTCAGTCGAGTGGGCGCGGGGACTGCGTGGCTCCGTCTGGCCCGGCCCGAGGCCCTGCTTCTGCCGAAGCCCCTCCGCTGCGGCGCCGGGCACGCCTGTCGCCTCCGCCCAGGCTCTGCTTCACCTGCTGCGGGGCTGGGCCGAGGAGAGGGCACCCTCGCTCCGTCCTCCCTCAACTTCTCATCACTTTGCCCCCGCCCCTCTCCGCTGCGCTGTCGCCCCGGCACCCCGCCGCCCGCATACACCGGCACTGCTGTCCTTCCCCCTCAGCAGCGATGCTGCCCTAGGGTCCCTCGGCTAGACGACGAAAGGCTCCCCTGGCCCTTCCCAGCGCGGACTGCTGCCGTCCCGGTCCCCAGGCGCCCTCCAGCCCCATGCACTGCCTCGGCTCCTAGGACGATGAGGAGCTCCCGGCGGGGCAGGTTCCCTGTGCCCGCCTCTGTACGCGCTCCACCAATTAGCCCGGCCGCGGGAGGCTCCGCCAGAGGGGCCGGCCCTGCCTCCGAGGGAGCGGCCGTGGCCGTGTTAGCTACGGCCGCTCCCTATCGCCGTGTTTCTGGCTGGCTTCGCGGACCGCTTCCGTGCGCTACCGCAGCGGAGCACGCTGTCATTCGTGCCTTGAAGTGAGCTTTGAAAAGGAGGATTGACGAGGGGCAAGCCAACACCCTGAGTAAATCGTAATCATAGCTTGTCCTAACCACGAGTAGTATCTCGACAGAACCGTGCCCTAATGTTGGTCGTCTTTTTTCATTTTCAGTTGGTTTTGGTTAAAACCAAAACATACGATAAAAGCTTCCTAAGCCTTTTTTCCCCCACATCCCCACGTCTTTCGTTAGACCTAAGTGCAGTTGTCTAATTAGTGCTGGGTACTTGAGTGATACACCATCCTTTATTTCCTCCTTCTGCAGGAAACAGTGCTTGGGGAAGGTTGACCTAAAAGGGATGTAATGCTCCTGTATTTCCAGACCTCTGTGATCTTGGGAAAGATCTACAGTAGCCTTCTAAGCCATTCGCTGAGGAAACTCAGGTACTAAGGGTAATTCTCCAATTAGTTTTGTGTGTGTGGTTTGGATGTGGGGTGGGTTTCTTTTTTTGTTTTGGTGTCGTCCCGTGTCCGTGTGTGTCCGTCCGTCCCGTCCTGTCCCCCCCGTTGTTATATAGTAAAAGTGTAATTTCATAGCTGTCAGGTTATTAATAAAGTTATTTGAAAGAACAAGATTTGTCTCACTGTCTGCCACACACTTTTTAGAATTGCAACAATTGTGCTGCTTAAGTTACAAATTCAAAAGTGTTTTATGGACCTACAAAGGTAAATGCTTTTTTCATTGAACTTTAAGGAAAAAGAAGTTTTGGATAGCCTTACTGATTTAACAGATCATGTTACTCCTTCAATAAAAGGGAAGGTTTAGGTTTCATCAGGCAAAACAAGAAAGGGAATGAAATGCATGATAAGAAAACTGAATGTAAGCTCTAAATTAATCTCCATTCTAGTAAAGATGGCTTGAAAAAATATGAAACTTTCATTCAAGCTAATCAAATTTATTTGGAATATAGAACTTCTCATGACATTCATTATAGAGCCTTTTAAAAGTTCTTCTGTTTCTTGCATATAAAACAAATCATTAAAGTTCCTCAAATCATGTGACCTGTATGGGATCTAGTTAACATTAAATGAGGTGTTAGGGTTTAGTGAGTGATACTCAAATCCCACAAAGTAATAGTAGCCTCTGGCTTTGAGGTAAGTATTGAGCTTCTAAAAATGAGGTTCTGAACTTAAATGTCCCAGAATCAAGCATACAGAACCACTGTTGAGTTGAAAGTTTTAGTTACTTCCAGGCAAAAGAAATTTTAAACTGTAAAGCCAATTGAAAACAGTAAGTTGGATAAATTTGGCTCCTTTGCATATCTAAAGTACCTGCTGATAACTGTTTTAGTAAATTCCAAATAAACCAGAGCCGTTCTTAGGTTCACAGTAGGCTTAAGTCTGATTTGAACCAAATTTAGATTTTGTTTACATTTCTCTGAGATATGTTGGAATCCCCTCCCTATTTATGAGGATTGTTCTTGTTTCTTGAGTAGCAGCTTTAGTAAAGCTGTTCTTACTGTGGAAGTAGCAATGCTGAAAAGTAGCAACTGGTGCAATGACCTGGGGAATTTTATGAAAATTACTTAGAAGACCTAGGTAAAAAATTGATTTGAGAGTTTTCATGGAATGTTGTACTGAAAAATGTCTCATGGTGAGACATTTTCATATGGTGGTAGTATTTTAAATTTAATTACTGTATGCTATTTAATAGCAATGCAGGAGAGATTTTTACTTCCAGGCGCTTTTTTATTCATCCCCACACCTTCTACCTCTCTAGTCAGCAAGTGAAAGTTGCCGGATTTTATTAACGTTCTGCTTTCCCAGTTTCCTCTCTTCAGCAGACTGGCACGGGTCAAATCATTTTATTGAAAATTAGTGTATTCAAAGTTAGTGATTGCATTGCAGCTTGATGCAGTGATCTTACTTTAGTGAAAATGTTTCAACTCAAAGTACATGGTATTGTACTGTCTTCGCCTGTTATGATTACATGCTATTGCAAAATTGTTTGTATTTCAAACTCCAGATATGCATATAAATTTGTATTTAAAAAAATCTGTTTTTCTTTCAAAGATGCTCTTTTTTTCATTTGAGGGTAATACTGATATACATGGTATCTAATGTTACCATAGCACCTGTTCTCTGAGTGAGTGACTTTTGGATTGGAAGAGAATCTTCAAACAGGAACACTTAGTATAATCTCAGTTTACTATTTCCTGAGCTAATCCTGTAATGATTTTCTTTTCTTTGACTAGTCCAGGAAAAGCAACTTCAAATAGTGACTGTACTTGGATATCTCTTCAGTGGTTTCCTGGTATAGAAGATTCCAAATATACTAAATGTTGATTGTCTTTCCTTCAGTGTAGGTTTTAATCATAGAATCATAGAATAGTTAGGGTTGGAAAGGACCGTAAGATCATCTAGTTCCAACCCCCTGCCATGGACAGGGACACCTCCCACTAAACCATGACACCCAAGGCTCTTTCCAGCTTGGCCTTAAACACTGCCAGGGATGGAGCATTCACAACTCCCCTGGGCAACCCATTCCAGTGCCTCACCACCCTAACAGGAAAGAATTTCTTCCTTATATCCAATCATTTGGATATGGATTTCATCAGGTCCCATGGACTTGTGTACATTCAGGTTCGAATGGTCTGGAATCAGATCCTCTGCTACAGTGGGCCTAGGGTCTTCATTCTCACGGTCCCTGCGTCTGCCTTACAGGGCTCAGGTGGTGTGGTCAGAGCATTTGCCAGTGAAGACTGAGGCAAAGAAGTCATTCAGAACCTCAGCCTTCTCCAAATCCAGCATAGCCAGTTCTCCTCATAGCTTCCAGAGGGGGCCTACGTTTTCCCTAGTCTGTCTTTTATTTGCGATATACCTATAGAATCCCTTCCTATTATTCGTAACATCCCTAGCCAAGTTTAATTCTAACTGGGCCTTAGCTTTCCTAACCTGGTCCCTAGCTTCCCAGACAACATCCCTGTACTCTTCCCAGGCCGCCTGTCCTTGCTTCCACCTTTTGTAAGCCTCTTTTTTTATTTGAATTATCCTCAGGAGCTCCTTATCCATCCAAGGAGGTCTCCTGGGCCTCCTGCTGCACTTCCTTCTGAGCTTGTAGTAGGTGATCCTTGAATAACAACCAACAGTCTTGGGCCCCCTTGCCCTCTAGGGCTATATCCCATGGAACCTTACTAAGCAGGTTGCTGAAGAGGCCAAAGGCTGCTCTCTTGAAGTCCAGGGCAGTGAGCTTGCTGCACGCTCTTCTCACTGTCCTGAGGATCTCAAATTCGAGCATCTCATGATCGCTGCAACCAAGGATGCCCTGGAGCGTCACATTTCCAACAAGCCCTTCCCTGTTGGTGAGCACGAGGTCAAGCATGGCACCTCTCCTTGTCAGCTCCTCTATTACTTGCAGAAGGAAGTTGTCTTCCACACAATTGAGGAACCTCCTGGATTGCTTGTACTGGGCCATACCATCTCTCCAACATCAGGGTGGTTGAAGTCCCCCATGAGAACAAGGGCCTGCGAGCATGAGGCTGTTCCTATCTGTCTGTAGAGTGCTTCATCTGCAGGTTCTCCTTGATCAGGTGGTCTGTAACAGATCCCCACAGTAATGTCTCCCATAGCTGTTCTCCCTTTAACCCTGACCCACAAACTCTCTGTGGACTGCTCACCTGTCCCCAGACAAGAGTTCCATACTCTCCAGCCTATCCCTAACATAAAGGGCAACTCCCCCTCCCCACCTGCCAGGCCTGTCTTTTCTAAAGAGCCTGTAACCTTCCATTCCAACACTCCAGTCATAGGAGCAATCCCACCATGTTTCTGTGATGCCTATTATATCATATCCCTGTAGATGTGCACACGTCTCTAATTCCTTGTTTCCCATCCTATGGGCGTTTGTATAGAGGCATCTGAGCCGAGCTCCAACTGAAGCCAGCTCATTGCTGGAGCGGTTGGAATATCCCTACATTGCTCCGAGCATTTGTTATAGGTGTTGGCAACTGACTGGGTGTGTTGGGATGGAATGATGCCCCTCTCCCCCAACACATCTAGTTTAAAGCATCCTTGACCAGTCTGGCAAGCCTCCTACCAATATGGACATAAAGCGCAGCTGGGGGGTGAAACCTTCAAACATTCCCTATCACAATAATTTTCCAAAGTAATTCAAACCAGAATTATTAACTTGTGTGATGTGGTTATTAGTTTGTAATACCAAGTTTCAACTTGTTGCAATTTAACATCTCTCAGAAATACTAGGCACTCCTGGAGACTCAAATTGGTGTCTTGGCAGATAAAGTAGTATTTACTCCGGAATATCAGTGTCTTGTATATGACAGCCCCAATCTTTTATTGCCTGTTTATTTCAATAAACAATATAGTGTTGTTCATATAGTTCATCATTGAAGAGAAGCAAGTAACCTGTAGATTGTTTTCAGAACAAAAAGTGTGCTTAATGCACACTTGATTTGTTTTTTTTTCTGTGTTTAACTCTTTGTTCTATTTGTTACTTACATACTTACAGATATCAGCATAAATATAAGGTATCAATTATTAATTAAGCTATTATTATAAGTCTAAGATATAAGGTATATAACACAATACTGAAACATGGAATTTTTGTACTCTTGTAAATTCCGAAACAACACAGAAATACTGCATTGCAAAAATTCCAGAATCTTGGAATTCAAAATTGTGATATGGAAATTAGATTAAAATAAAATAAGTCACAAAATGCTATAAATATGACGTATTTTTTAATTTTATTAGCATTTTACAGGGCTAATGAACACTTCAGAAGTGTTTTTTAATAAACTGTTACTATTGTCCAAAGGGGCACCTTCATATTATTTTCCTAGAGAGGAATTTCTTTCATTTGCTTTTAAGTTGGATGCCAGTGTCATTGAAGTTATTTTTACTAAGGAACAAGAAATGCATCTTGACATGAATTGTTTCTCTGAGGGATTTAGAACTTGATTCTGTTGGATAAAGGCAAAATTGCAGCAGCTGCAGAGCACTGTTTCCTTTTGTGCTTTCTTCCCACTAGAGTTTTTGTCATGCTCATAAGAATCTAGAAATATTACATTGTTAATTACAGATTTATGTTCCTTCAAGTTTGGTTAATTGGACTGAACAATGTATGTAAGTTAAATTGACATTTCTGTCCCTTGTGCTTTACTCCTGGTTTGTTTGGGTCTGTTGGCAAAAGAGAGCGGAATTTCTCCAGTAAATTTCTAGATCATGATGATTCACATACAGTTCCTTAAGTGTTTTTTTTTCCTACTGCCTTGACTGTTTTGACTACATATACATATACTTCAAGACTAGAAGCATCACCTTCCTTGTAACTTATCTAAGATGGTGTTGGCTCATTTTGCTTGTTAAATGGTATGAGATCATAAGCAGCCTAAATAAGGTTTTTAGTTCTGTTGCCTTACCAACATGCCAGATGGAACTAATAATCTGCAATGTATTCTCTAATTTACTGCAGTGTTACCAGACAGCCGTCTCTTCTGGATCTGCTTGCCATGTCTTGTATCCTTTTTCACAGATCCCCATAAACACAAGAAAGATGTACCTCCATATATTAACAATAAGAAAACAAAAAAAGAGTCTTTAGGTTTTGCAACTACAGTCTCATTTACAGGACTCTGTTTAAATTGGTACAAAACTGACAAGAAATCCCTCAATTTATGAGTTCGTATGCTCTGTAGTAGTGAGCCCTCAGCACAAGAAATACCATATGGACAAACAAAGTTCCCCTAGGCCACTATTCAGCTTCTGACAATGGGAAAAGAAAATACTCTTCAGAGACAATTCAGCCACTTCCTATAATCAGTTCCCCTATACTCACCCAAGATGTATAGTTACTGTATTTGGGTAGTTACAGGATAAAGCCATACCTTTAGTGATGACTTGTTGCCCACAAAGCTGCTCACTCCCTTTTGACTCTGCTGCTGAAAAAGCCTGCCTCTGTAATTTCTGTGGTAATAAAAGCAATAAAGGTCAGCTGCTTTTCCAGAAGAGCTTGGAAGATTCAGCTCTTGAAAATTAATCTATGTTTGAGCATTTTAAAGTCTTAAGAGAGTATGGATGTTAGGTTGACTGAAATAAGCATGCAAGAAGTGCTAGGTGTGATGTAGATATTTATTGATTGAGTAAGGGTTAATGTTACCTTTTCTGGTGGCTTTTTGTTAATTTGTTTGTTCTATCTTAGCTATGATTCCCTGAAGTCAGTTCCAAACCTGTGCAAGTCTCTGTATTGTTCTCAAGTTCTAATACCATTCTTCTGGCATTGCACATTTGGTCACTTCTTGAATTGTGTAATAACCACTTCCTTGTCATGCTGTTGACAATAAATGTAGAAATAGCAAGGTGTATATTTCCGTTCACATTTTGACAAAAATGCTTTCAATTTCAGTGGAAAGGTCATTAAGTATATAAAAAAATCTGTACATGAAAACCCATACACAAGGTTGTATTTATTATTATTGTTTCCACCCATAAACCTCTTTTCAGTTACGTTTTCTTTAATACTTTGGGGTTGAAATTAGAACTGAAAAGACATTGCTATAATTCAGATGGAGGTTCAACTGCCACATGATTGTTACATCTCTGACCAACCTGAGTTGTATAAACTCATAAACCACCTGTATGGATTTGACTTGATTAAAAGATTATGGGTTTAGTTACTTTTTTTTTTAATCTACAAGTGTAATCTAATTTTTGCTGGTTTCTAAATAGTGTACAAATAATACCATTCATTACTATCCTTATCCCTCATAAAAGAGATAAGGGCTACAGTTCTATTTCCTCAAGATTGAAGAAGACAACATGTAACAGATATTGGTGACAGTCTTTTGTCATTTTAAAGTATCAAAAGTCAATTACCTGATATGGCTTGCTTAATTTGGTTAGTTTGTTAGACATGAAGAAGCAATTACAAAATTCTACTACAGTAAAGTCTTATTTAAGAAGGGAAAAAGAAGTATCTTTTAAATACTTAGCAAAGCTTGGGGCTAGTACTAGTTTTATACCTAACCAGTGCAAGATTATTTATGAGAACCAACCAACACTCTTTTGGTCCATTTTATCTACATGTTGTAACAAATACTGAGTTCAAAATTTGACTTCAGAGAGTAAATCCAACAAGATGCCTGAATGTACTTTTTTTATATTTCCTTGATAAGTGACATTAGGAATTACTGATTAGCCTTGCAGATACAGTTATAACTTAAATCATACATGATGGTAAACTGTGGTTTATGCAATTTTCCTGTATAAGCAGAAAGGTTAGTAGTGTGTGACTGTAAATAAAGTCATTAATGGTGGATACGCTACTAAAACACATTGCTGTTTGACTGAAACGGGAAGGGGGGGAGGAACAAACCAAGTAAATGTATTACTCCAACGCTATCTTACTATATTTGGTTCTTGCAACATTTCTCATTAATAAGTGAGGTCTTAACCACACCTAAAAGAAAAAACAAAACACCAAACAGAGAAAACTCTGTGCATCGTGTTTGTTCTTCTTACCTCATCTGAAAGGCAAGAGTAATGAATAGAACTAGCACATTGAACCTCAACAGGGACTCAAGGAAGTAGTTAATTGAACTGAGATCTAGCTGGCCATTAGATACTGGGATCATTGACAGGGGTGTGGTGAGTGTATATGTCTGTGTGTTCAGTTCTCTGTTTTACAAATGGTTATTAAAAGAGTATTCATAACCTTAATTATAGAGTGGCAAAAGCTTGACAAAACAGTTACTAATCTCTTTTAAAGGGAGTTCCTCGTTTCCTGTTTCATGTAGGTGGGTAGTTTTCTTTTTTCCTTCTTTCTTTTTGGTGGGGTTTTGGCTTTTTTTTTTTTTTTCCTCTCTTCCTCTTGTCAGAGGTAAGGTAAGATGAATAAGCCATTTAGGCTCAGTGTTGTTGTGTCTTTGTAGTCAAGAGGACACTAAGCAGTAATCTGAAAACATTTGCTAAGCAGCATTAAGAGTCTGCAGAAAATAATTTATGTTCATCCTTCCTTCCATGTCTGAAGATGTGTTTTCTGTCTCCTTGGGTGGTGCTCTAGATGCATGTTTATAGGCTTTATTGGTAAACTAATAATGTGTATAATCTTTTGTGAGTTTTCCATTTGTCATTAAAGTACTCCTGTTTTAAGATGAGCTTGGTAAGTCTATGAAAAACATTGTAAGACAGACTTCCTGTAATAGTAGGATAGCAGATTCAACCCCAAAGGAGGTCCCTTTGAATTGTAAATTGCTGATTAGAGGCTTGTAGGACCTGAGAGAGGAGGAGAGGGGAAGAAAAAAAAACAACAAAAACAACGAACCCACACCCCAAAAACCCCCAAACCCCAAAACAACCCCCACAGGGCTCTTTAGCCTTCTTTTTAGGACATTTGCAAAGATCCTGAGTTCAAGCTCCAGTGCTAGGTGACTGTTTAGTGTAAACACACTGCTTTGCTTGTATACAGAGCTAAGAAAGGCAGGGGAGGTAATCTCCAGCAACTGATGAAACAGCAGCCCAACAGCATGATTAATCAAAACTGGTAAAGTAATAAAAGTATGGCCACTGATGCAAGTCCATAGAGCATGGAGAGAATATGGTGTTTCAAAGGTGTTGAGCCTATCTCAACAACTCTGCAGTACTTCGGTACATCAGTAAATTCTAGTATAAAATTCCTTTTGATAGCTGTGGCCTTCGCTAGCAATGCCTGTTAATCTTGTGCTGGGTATTATGGGAAGCACGCCAAAATTGCTGTATGTACCTACCACATACCAAGGAGTTGTTTCCCTCTGTTCGGGTAGCCACCGCCACATCCTCATGCCAGATACTCCAAACAAGTTCCTCATTTGTGTATCTTTGTGTTTCATTCTGCAAACATGATGATACACTTTTAAAATGTAGTACTGAAATCACCACCATCCACCATTTTAAAAATGGGAGGACATGTTTCTGTTTCATTTGGGGAAGTAATCTTTCCAGGAAGTTATTTCCTTTTGTTCTTCAGCTTCTACAGTGATGGGTATCTTCACAGAATTTCCTTGTCCTTATTTCAACTGTGTGCATGCCTTGAGAACTATTTGCTGTCTTTCTTGCTTTTAAATAGCCCAGGTAATAGCAATATGCTGTTAAACTCCCTTCTGAATGCTGCAGAAACCTTTTTTTTAATCTTTCACCAAACATCAGTTTCTCTTTCTTTGTGCTCAAGGCATCATAGTGTGTGACTCTTCTTCCACTCACATCTAAGAACTGCATCCATACTTTGCAATCCCACCATCAAAAACTGTTCTAGAGACCACTGTAGGTACTAGAAATCCGTTGGTGTTTTCCTTTTCTGTACTGATGGCAGACTTACTATTTTTATTTCAGGCCAAAGGTCTCAAATGAGTAATCGCACATGGATTTTTAATGAATATCACATGCACTAACCTTTGAACTTTTCATGCATTTAATCTTGTTGATGTAATTCTGAACAGCATGTCTAAAGGCAGTAAAATAGTCTTATTTTAATTAAGACTATTAAGTAGAACAAGGTAGTAATTTTTAAACAAGTATAATATAACACTGATGCTGATATTTTATACAAACTAACTGTAGAAAATTAATTTTAAACAATTGCAGAAAATAACTAATATTTTGCATTTTTGGCATGTGTTATTTCTCCTTTTAAAATAAGTGTTTTGTCTGCTTTTATTTTACATGTATCTTATCTTCCTTTGTCCTTCTGGAAGGAAAATCTGTCTTGTATTAATCCTCTCAGTTCATTTTCTTTCAACTGTCTTTCCCAAATGTTGTTGTCTAGGTATGGAGCAGTATACTTTGTACCTATGACCTATGGAGAATTTCATAAATCACTTAATAAGCATGACTCTACATTTCCTGCACTGATTAATAACTAAGGTTTTCTTCAAATGGCAGTTATTTTCCTATAACTTTACGCTTAAACACTGTTGTAATCACATAATCAACAATCCTAGCCAGATGCTGTGGCTGAATTACCTTAATTTTTTCTTTTGGTAAACTGCTAGAACAATGTAGTTTATATCTTTCTTTCTTTTTTTTTTTTGTCATCTCAAGAAGTTACAAGCATACATTTTCTGTTCCTTCCTTAGAGAATAAGATGATCTAAATGTATTAATTTGAATGCACTGAAGGCTTACATTTTCAATATGAAGTCTTTCAAGGTCTAGAACCCAGATCTGAGCACTGTTTTGTTTTGCTTGGAATGAAAAGAGTAACAAGAGAAGAATTCATTTTCCACTCCATACAGGCATCTCTGCTTAGAAACACTCTATTATTATGTAACCCTTTCTGTGCTTATGAACTAGCAGGGAAATCAAAATTGGACAGGAATAGTAGCATGGATAGGTACTTGCCAACATAGATGTGTTGGCCCTAACTCGTGATGCAGGGGAGAGCAGCCACACCATTTCTCAGTACAGAAATCTTCTAGCTCCTCTGCCCTGTGTTGATGCTATGTAATGCTATGTTTCCTGTGGTTTCCCCCTCATAGGAATGCTCTTACTTTGCAGGACCTTGTCCTTTGGTGAACCTTTAGTGATTTAATTGAAGCTATTAAGTGTCTCTCACAATGTGCATTTATATTAAAGCCCTCTTGGGAACCTTGATTGATATATTGAACATTTTGCTAAGGGAAATTGAGTTTACTTAGTTTCATTCCAAGACTTTGTTAAATATATGCAAGAGGATCATGATATTTGGAGCAGTGACCTGTCACACTTTCATTTGTCCCATTACCTTATTAATCTAGTATGAATGACTGAGCAGTAGCCAATCAAAAGTGTATGTTTAGGGAAGAACAATCTGTCATTCAACGAGTAATCTCTCCTTTTACTCTGTAGTTCTACCAGCAATTTTGAAAGGTTGGTTCTTTCATTGGTAAGGTATAGCAAAGCTGGATCACTTTGCAGATAATGTAATTTTTCCTTTCTCTGTGGTGAGAGTTGTTGTTATGGGTTTGCTTTTTTTTTTTTTTTTTTTTTTTTTTTTTTTTTAGCCCCATACATGATTATGAGCTGAGATTTCTGGGTTTGTGTGCTGTGAATGGAGGAATGTACCAAAATCCATTACAGAACTGTCAGATCTGGATTTGAGTATTTGGAAGTCTTATTGCAGAGGATGTGGTTTGAGGGATGGAATTAAAAAAAAAGACAAAAGACAGAACTGGTGGTTGCAATGCATTGACTGATTAGGATTAGGCATTGCTAGTAGCAGGGCATGACCAGAAGTGGAGGTGAGGCAAATGGAAAGAGTGAACTGGAATTATTGTGCGGTGGGCAAATGGTCACAGAAATCACTGTATACATGTTAACAGGCTTGGGCTTTCATGGATCTAAGTCACAGAGAAGCAGGTAACTATTTTGGGGTTGTTTTTTTTTTTTAACTCCACAGTAATTTATTTGTGGACAAGATACAAGTAAAAAAAAAAATAAATTACAAATATTGCAAGGGTGGAGTCATGTAAACCATTGAGTTGCATTTCTCTAGAGTACAGGGGAAAGACTGTTGGCAGAAGGGGGATGTGTCGTTTGCTTTTCAGCCAGTGCTTTGAATAATGAAATATTTATCCCATCGGAGAAGAAAAGCTGAAACAATAGAGCTGTGTTTATAGAAAAATGGTCATTTGTCCAGACTCTGATTTCTGGTTCATCAGTACCTCTTTGTGAGAGGTACTTCCCTCAAATATGCCATTGTTTCAAATGGAATGCATCCGGGGTGTATAGTGCAAGGAATCTCAGTTGAATAGGCTTAAACAAACAGTACGACTGTGCAAAGGCTGAAATTAAAATTATATTTTTTTTCTGTGCTGTGTTCTATTCATTACCTGATTAAAGCACTACATGAAGCAATACGACTTGAAGCTTCCAACCAGCTGAGTTCTATATCTGCACAGCAATATTAGATGTTTTTTAAAAATATTATTGCCGCATCATTCCAAAAGCAGTTGCCAAGCTTTTCATACTGTTGGTTTGATGAGGCTCTGAATGATGAAAATAACCAGCAAATCTCTCTTAACTGTTCACAAGGACAAATGTCAGCTTTTTCCTCTGTTTTCCAAGACTGCTCAGCATGATGATCCAGTATTAGACAGAATATGACAGGTGGTAACTGAGATGGCTTGAGGTCACTTTCAGTGGGATACATCCACTTGCTGAGAGACTGCACTAGTTTATTTTCTTCTCTCCATGTCCCAGTATTGTTTGTTCAAAACAGTTAAGAACTAGGAATATTTATTAATACTTTGTGGTTGGTCAGGTCCCTGTTGTGATGACAGTGTGTGTTAAGGCTTCCTTTCTGTGTCATAGAACCCCATTGTGGCCGCATTGTGGCCTCGTCATAGCAGAAACTTACGTTTAGTAGTTTAATGGTGTGTGAGATGCGCATCTAGTTTGATTTGTCGTACTTTTTTCTCTCCATAGTCGCATGTTGACCTTGACTGGTATTTAGACTTTTGCAATTTGATTCTTCTTGAAAGCACCATCTAGTGGTCAGAACTCGCAAGGAGATAAAGGAGTTAGGGTATTGTGTCTGCTTCAGTACTTGCTTTTTGTGGTAAACTTTTTGTGGTAAATGTGTCTGTTCTCGTTTTCCTTTGCTGAAAATAATGCTCAGGAGCATTTCCTCAGATTGCTCTCCAGCCTAGTTCATACTTGGAAACTAACTGGCTGCATCCCTGTGTTGCATTTTTGATTTGGATTTTTTTGTCAAATATAATGAACACTAAGAAGTGATCTATGATTCTATATAAAATGATTGCTGTATTATAGTCAGATAAGCAGGTGGATCTGTACCAGTGGAACCGTGTGTCTGCTCTAGAAGCAGGGTAGTGTGCATTAAGGCTAGACAGAGGAGAGCTTCTGTTTTGTCAACTGTTTGGATTTTTTGAGTGATTTAGGTTTATTTTTGGTACAATGAAATAGTAAATAGGACACAAGGATATTGTGATCTCCACTGTAAAAAGACACACCTCAGAGGGATGGCTTTCAAGGAACAATGTGTGCACAGCTGAGAAGCAGTATGTGAAACAAGGACAAGCATGAAAGTTCAGGAGAGATGGCTTCTGCCACCTATTGTGAAAGCAACAAGTTCTATAGGATAGAAGGATAGAAATGACCAAGAACCAGGAAGTAAGGAACTATGTGAATAATAAATTATGGAATATATGAATGTGAAGTCAGGGCATTAAAAACAGCTAAATAGAAGGGTGTTTATGTGTGGAGAGTTCATAGAGATGCCAGGACAAGCCATCAAATAATTTGTCATATTGTATCCATAGGACAGCCTGGTTTCAACAGTATTAACATCATTATGTCTGCACAAATAATTTATTTATTCTGATTACTGAACAAAACTCAAATACATGCAGCCCAATGAAATGAGCAATATTATTTTTTGGCTGCTTAAATAAAAAAAAAAAAAAAAAATAGGGGGTTCCTAGCAAAACAAAACAAAAAAAAAGCAATGCTTATGTACAGCTAAGTTTCATTGTCATTAATAACAACAATGATGCAATGATGAACAGATGGGGTTACCCCTTGCTGTCTTGCCTGGATCAAGTACTTCCTTGAAAATGGTGGTTGAAAATCTCTCCCTCCCAGGATAACACTACCTTCTCATTGTCACCATATTATAGAGTACCAGAGGTTCCTTAAAAATATCAAGGAAAAAGTGTTTTCTGATGATCAGCAAGTATGCCAATATGTAAGTGCAACATCTTAACAGAAAAATCATGACAGACTTGTCCTACAGTATGGTATGAGCTGCTTATTTTAGCATTTGGAGAGGAAAATATGAGCTTGAGCTTCTTTAAATAGAAAGGGGTTTGAAATCCTGTCTATTTTGGTTTTGTACTCTGCACGTAAACTGTGCGTTTAAAATGTAGGGAGCCAACACTCCTGAGTTTAATGCTTAACAATCACTGCTCTTTGTTACAACATGGTATGACATGAAGATACATATATATATATGTTAACTTACACATAGGATTCATTATTAACATAAAGACTTCACTGAGTTCTGCCATAATACTTTAAAGTTATGTTGATATATATATATGTGTATATATATATATATATCCAGGCACAGATGTGAGGCACAGCTGTAGGTACCTCCTTTGGTTTGAGTAAAGCACAGTGGTGCAGTTTCTCTTGCTACCTATTTTCAAGGCATGTAACATTACTAACAGCCCATTTTCTATCTGCTGTGGGACAAAAATCTCATAAATGTTTCCTTAAGTCATAAAACAGGGTGTATCCTCACAGCATGAAACTTTGAGCTATCACCAGATCTTAATTCTTGGCTTAGCCATCAGAAAAGATCACTCCTTTCTTGCTGGAACAGATGGGACAGAGGCAAAAGGTCAAGTCAGCAAAGCAGATAATGAAACAGTGTCTTTACAGCGTGTGAGGAGTAAGGACATGATAGCAATAGTGACTCAAAGTCTTTTGTAACCCATGATGCATTAGTGTTGATTAGAAATAACCCTCAAAAACTTGGTTCCAAATTATAATCAGGTGCGAATTAGCACACAAACTTTAAGGCATCCATGTGACAGTGTGTGAGTGTAATGATTAATGTGGTGATTGCGTAGTGAACTACAGCTGTGAATTGTAGGCAGTTGCTGAAATGCTGTTAAGTTGCATACTAAGCACACATGAAACTGAATTTCTGCCACCTGTGACTTCTGATGTATAATATGTGGTTATAGCTTGTGGTGATCAAACCATCTGTGTGGAGTTGAGTAAGTAGTGCAAACAATAAGAAAGTATTGCTGTCTCTCTCAAGTGTCAGTGATGAGACTGTTGCACAGCAGGTGCCTGCTGCTTCTTAGCTGGAAACATTTGCAGACAGTAGTACTCCTTTCTCTCCTGTGCCTAGCGAGTTGTATATGGTGCCCAGCACAATTAAATACAATCAGAGTTAGGGGCACCCAAACAAGTCTCTGCATAATAGTAGTTTACTGCCCTTTAAAAGGATGTTGCAAGTTTTGCTAGGACACTAAACTTTCTAAGTGCAGGAAATGGAAATTTAACTCTTGCATTATTTATCATTAACGTGGTTTGTCTAATGTTTTGGTTTTTTTTTTTTTAAAAGACTGTTATCAAAACAAAGACTCTTGGACTAATACCTTTAAAGCTCCTAACCACAGAGGAAAAACCTGTAAATCGTCTGGGCCTAGGCTGTATTTGTGTGAGTGAATGTATGTGCTGAGTTTGCCCGCTGACAGTCCGATAAATTTTAATTCATAGAATCATACATTCTATGGTTCTATGTGGTATTCTGATATTGACTTCAAAGTTCTACTATGTAGTTTCACTACAGTTCTAAGCAACCTTTAAAGCAGTGGTAACGGACAAGAATATCTATCAGGTCTTTGCTGGATAGCAATGGAATGTAAAGAAGGCGGCTTCATTATGAACCTGAAATGTGTGTCCTCTGTCTAGTACAAAAGGTTTGTCACTTCCAATTATGGACTGACAGTAGCATCACCCTTCTTGTGAAACAACACAAGAAGGGTATTAAAAAGCCTTTCACTCCTGGTGTAGCTCTGTAGAAAATATAGTGACCATAAAGTCTACTGAAACTTGGCCAATGAATACTGTATGTTTATTGTGTGTATTGTAGACATTTCCTTGCAGTAATTTTAGAAAGAGAACTCTGAAATGGATTTATGGATGTAAGACTATACATTACAGTGTTTTCAGCATGTCATTCTCCAATTAAGTTGTAGGTCTGTGCTCATTATGCCTTTGGCATGTGATGTTTGCATGTGTTTATATATGTATATACACATTTACAAGTTTTTTTATGATTTTTCACATAGTTTTTCAGACTCACTTTAGTTAGAGTTGTTGGTCATATCATGGTATAAATAAGGAAAATATCTTCATCTATTCTCCTCCTTAAGAAAGATAAGATGGGAGGGCAACACTGTGAAATGCATTTACAGAAACATATTAAGTAGAACTCTCAAATGCTAAGCATGGTCCCGGGGGGGGGGGTGGTGTCAGTTTCTGTGCTATTTTCTCTTTCTGTTATACCCAAGATATCTGTGCCACTTGCTCTTTATTTGTTCTGCTTTTTTTTCTTTACTATTCTTGCAGTTCTACCCATCTTGCTTTACTTGATTCTATTCTAACTTTTCTACTTATGATTCCTCTGTCAGATGCAAATTATAGCTAATTCATATATGTAAGTATTATGATACATGTATATATATTCAAAAAGGAATTCTTAACTGAGAGGTGATCCAAATATATAGTCTTTCTCCCCCCTTCATTCTGAAACATTCTGGTGAAACTAGGGTGACAATTTGAGCATAGAACCATGAAACTGAGGGGGAGTTTGTGAGATATCCAAATGACCTCAGTATGCCTTAAATACAGGCTTAACTCTGGCTCTCTCCACAAGGACAAACCTACTTATCATCCATAGTTTTAAACATTAGCTCTTAGACTTGACAGAGGAAGGAAAGGGTTGTTATGTGATACTGTGTAAGGAATCTCATAGTAACAAGCTCATGTGATGTGAGCCATGCTGAGCATTCAGATTTCCTGTACAGTATTCAAGGATATCAGGCTCTGGGTACCATATAACTTTCTCCGGGTTTTAAATAACCCTCCAAGTCATTTAGTCTGTCAGTCATCTGTATAGAAAAACTCACTTCAAATCCCAAGAAGGGATTTGAACAAATATTGCAATTCTCTTTATTAATGGTATAACAACAAATGCTTGGTAAAGGCAATTCTCTTCTTGATCTTCATGCTTGACATGCTTACTTTTAGGCAAAAATCACTTCATCGTGTCTTAGCATGGTATTTGCTTTGGCAATCAATGCCATCTTAATCTCTTTACAGTGGCTGGGGTAGATTCTCCCCCAGACAGCTCTGTAAATGTCAGTGCGCTGATAAGCATTTATGCTAGATGCATATCTAGCTAAAGCATCATCAGTTTAAGAGGCATTAGGTTTTGCCTACATGTGGATCACTGATTCCCAAGTATACTTTGGAAGCCATTTGTGTATGTGACAAAACATTGTGAGAACTTGAAGAGCAGAAGTCAAAGATTCATTATTTATTCTTTGTGAGTACTTCAGCAGGGATGGGGGAAGTAAGTTTTGTAACATGTGCATAATTTCTTTCCAGGAGAGAATGGTTTTCTGGGGAGTGTGAGGGGTGTATAGGTATAGATTATGCATCAAAATGGGATGCATAGACAAACGCCACAGACCATCTCAGCTCCATCACAGTCATTTAAGTCATCTATAAGAAGTTACAGGAAGCTTTCAAAAAATATTGTTTCCTAGTATGTTTTCCCTGGGAAAAAAATAACACCTTTCTTACCTTCCTTGGCACAGGAGGCTGACTGCTGTCTGTCTTTTGAGATATGCCCTGAAAAGATAGTAGTAGTGAGCTGAGGACCTCTGATAAAGCAGAGTATTCCAAAAGTAACATCTTAGAAGAGGGTACTTTCTGAATTTTGGCTCAGAATGTGAGTGCACTGTCCTTTTATATTACTACTTCACAAACACTGAGTATAATAGAATAACTCTTGGACTTTATTTTAATGTGTGTGCTACATCCAACATTTTAAATCTCTGCTGTTCCACTGATAATCTAAGGGGCCTTCCTGCTTACTGAATGCCTTCAAAGACTGAGTGAACCTTAGATGCATGCTAAGTCTTACCATGGGATGAGTATGAGTCATCATATCTTGGCTGTTAATAAATTACTGTATCTCAAATAATGCTCTATGTTGAACATACACATATAATAAAAGTGTTATAGAACAAAATATTGCATGAGGGGACACTTTAAATCACATTGGGAAATGTAATATTCTTAACAGCATTTTACATCAAATGGAGCTTTAGAGGTATACCTGATGTGACAAGATCAAGACAAATCAACCCATTCTCTCTACCTGTCTTTCATTTTTGTGAAGCAAAGTTTTTACTTCATCTGGTAGAGAAGGCAGGTAAAAGGCTGCTTTGCCTTGCCAGAAGAGCATAAAACAGCTGGGAGAATGTGGTTCTGTCAGTAGAAGTAAAACAGTAGGTGGGCACAACCTTCAAATTACTGGGCTACGAGGAAGTTAAGGAACAAAGGTTTTAGTTACTGGGATTATTGTAGAATTCAGTATGTACAAATTTTTACTTTCACTGACTTAAGTAAAATCTGAAAATGGTGGTTTGTGAGAATGCCAAAGAACTTCTGTAAGGCAAAGTGCTTTGATTCATAAGAAATTAACCTGATGATGTGTGAGAATCACTCGCATTACATATTCCCAGTGTATATCCATAGTGCTTTGCTACAGATGTTTTTAAAAAACACTGGACTTGGAAGTTTAATTATGTATTGAGTTAGTACTCTCTTACTCATTAAAGTCTGCCAAACTTGAGGCTGCCTGAAGTTTCCACAACAGAAAAGAGATCCTAACAGTAAGTCAAGGTAATTGGAGTAACGTGATAAATCAGGCTAGCTGTGGCAGAGACTGTCTTCCCAGTGTGCCACCACTAGCTTAGTCATCCAATCTTTTGTAAGAGAAGTATATGGTCCGTATCAGGGCTTTTCAGGTGAGACTGAAATTCTGTGTCGTAAGTGCCTTGTTCACAGTGCTTAATTAGCCTCACTGGTTTTATATTGAGTTTTTGGTTCACCTCTCTGCAGAACTGTAGTCTATAAAATAATTTTAGAAACTGCTGCAGCAATTTATTTTTTGAGAGTATTTCACATAAGAATGGTACTTACTCTCCTCCTCCTGCCTCCCCCCAAAAAAGTGATAGTGCATCAAATTGTTGTAGATGATGCAAGTACTTCATATTCTAACTACTAAATGGGATTTGTTTGTTTAAAGCATAAAGTGACCAAATGAAAAAATCAAGAGGTTTAAAAGTTTTTTTATTAGGAAGATACTTTATGTGACAGTGTTACTTCAGACTTTCTCTGTTGAACTGTACAGATAAGGAACAATTTGGTTTTAACTGTATTTAAAATCTGTGTCAGGAGTATGTCCAAGAATCATCTATTAACTTAAGTCAGACAATGGTAACCTTCTGTGGTATTAGAAAAGCCTCTCTGTCCTGGAATGCCTTAAGAAAAGTTGACTTTGTTTTACACATTTCCTGTGCAGGGCTGTTACTGCCTTTGTAGCAGCTTTTTCCAATGTGTTAAGGACTGGTGAGGCCACACTTGCAGTACTGTGTCTAGAGTGGCATGGGCATACTGGAGAGAGTGACGCAAAGTACCCTCAGAAGGTGTCAAGAGTATAACAGAGAGGTCCTTTCCAACTTCAGCTGTTCTGTGATTCTGTTAATGATTCATGACCTGTGACATGGAAGGACCAAATTAGTTAGGCTTTAATGCTTTAAGGTCTGGCTGTCTGACATAGCTATAATAAATAGATGCATTAGCACAGGTAAATGTGACTTAACCATTATTCATAGTTAAAATAGTACTAGAGCTAGGAACTTCCAGTTAAATTATTTCACCTTTCTGAATCTGTAAATCAATAGTTTGACCTCTTAATCTTTAAAGGGCAGAATCCTGAGTTTCTGAGAAGATGTTGTGACAGTGGGGAAACCTGGAACAGTATTCAGGCAGTCTGACTGTGGGGGCATCCTTTGGCCATATCTGTGTGTACCTCAGGACAGGCCCAGAGGGCATACCAAGCGTGTGTAACACCCCACTCTCTGCTGAAAGAAGAACAAGGAACATGGGCACAGTTCTAGAGCAGACAGCTGAACAGCAAGGAGAGCAGAACTGCAGAGTTTAAGAGCAGTCATCAACTTGCTCCACAGGTCAGATGCATCCCAAGACAGACGAGATGTGTGGAAAACTTGGCCATTGATTTTGTTGACTACATGAGACCTTTAAAGTGCTGTTTGGAAGATATCATTCTAATCTAATTCAAAATCAAGATACAGCTTTCTTTCACTTTTTGGTATGTTTTGTATTTTAATCGTTCCAAAGTCTCTTTCAAAGTTACTTTGTATATTTACAGAGAAACACTTTTTTGTGATGCTTATCACATGAACAAATGAAATTGCGCCTTTCAGGAAGAGGGCTGATGTCAGGGCAGTGCCAATAACTCCTTACTTGCTTTTGTCCGTGGAGCTCTATAAGCTTTCTCTTTCCTTAATTCTACCTGTGCTTCCTGTTAATATAAATTGTATACATTGTCTAGGAGTCTAAAGAATAATCATGAGAATCTAATAATCCAACATGCACTTGAAATTTAAAACCCTGCCCATTTTGTACAATTTTTTAATATTTTTCTATTTGAATGGGATATTTTTATTTTTTTATATTAGTTTTAAACACTTCTGTTGTATCCCTTCCTTGTCTCTGAGTTCACTATGCCATTAAATGCTGTTCACTCCATACTGGATACCAGGAAGTTACACTTTTCAAGGTTTTACAAACAGCTTACATTGTGTAATGTCACTCATTAACCAGTCATGTGAGCTGTTAAAAGCCTGCTTTCCATTCACACAGTACTGGTCCTTCCAGACAGGACTTTGAGAATCCTTGATTTCACACTATCTATGGCTGTATAGAATAATTATGTAGTGTTTATACCTGTTCAATGAAAGGTTATTAAGCAAAGAACACAACTCTATGAACATAAATAATACCTACTGACATTTCACAGAATCATAGAATAGTTTGTGTTGGAAGGGACCTTTAAATGTTAGGTTTTTTCTATCATTGAGGTCTTAGAGATGTGGCTACAAAGTTGGTAAGTAATAATGCTTTGAAATAACAAAAAAAAAATTATATGAACCCATAATCCCTTGGTATGTTATTAGGCATATACTTGCTACTCTGATTTGTGACAGCATCCAAAGAGCATACGTAATAGGGAACATACTGAGTTTTAATGCAAGTTACGGACATACACTCCTAGAATGTCCTCACCCTTTCCTTTAAAGTCAGAGTCTGTACCAATTTCTTACCTTTCAAGACAATGCTCTCAGCCTTTTAGAATTTAGTCAGATTTCTGGCGTTTCAAATTTATCTTTTGCAGCATTGGCTTGCATAGATCTTAACCATTTTATTAAAAGAGTCATGCTGAGAAATGCAGGTGGGATTCTGGGTTGCTTTTGCCCATTTTTTTTAATAAAATAGTTTTTATATTGATTGTTCCAAATCTGTTTTATGGTTATTGCATAGTATTAAATATGAAAACTCTGTTATATAAATTGTCAAGGAAAGGTGACCATTCATGCCCATAGGAAATAATAGGTGTTATTGTTAGGACAAGGAAAACCCCAGAAAGTGCTATTTAGCCAAGCTGGTGGTAGATAATGAAGACTGTTGTTTAATTTTCATTAGTGAAGCTCTTTGTATAAAGAGTATTGTGGTACTGCTGCCTCAGGGGCCTGGTTTCATGATTTCATGCTCACATTGCTTCTTATGTAGTAGACATCTCTGCCACATACAACAAATTTGCAAAGTTCAAAGAACCGATTTTGCACATTCAGTAAAGGAAGTACTTCACACTTGCACAGACCCTAAACTGATGGTGCTTGTCTTTTGTTGGAAAGAATAGAGGGTTATAGAAGTTAACAGTGTGTTAACACAGTATTGTATCTTGTATATCTGTCTATACAAATATTTCAAGAGACGAACAAAAGTCTGTCTCTTGAAATATTTGGACTAGGAGATTCATGGGCAAGTCCATATGGTCCTCTGTGCTCCAAAGTAATAAAAAGAACTCAAGGGTCTCACACTGCCCCACTCCTTCCCTTCTTAAGGGCACAGAGTGCAGATAGTTCTTCATATTCTGCTGTGAGAAACTTTCCACAAGTCCAGGGTAATGCAGCACCAGAGAACAACGTATCCCATCTGCAGCCACCTATTGAACCTCCCTCCCAACATTTACTTTAGCATGACTGTTATACATGTCACACAGTTTTCTAAGAACAGATTCTAGTTCTATAGTCTCAATACTCTGGATGCGTTAAAGGAATGTATGCACAATAAAAATTATTTGTGAAACAAAGTGACTGTTAAAATTGTAAGATAACTTTCATGTTAGATGAGTTTAAAAAAAAAAGAAACAAAAAAAACCCTAACATCTCCTAGTTCTCCCCCCAAAAAATAGATTCTTATCTGCGTTCTTTATGACCAGGTACCTTTGTAATTAAGGTATTACGTATCTTTAGGGTCAAGTTTGGTAACTTGCCTGTATATCTCTTAAAAGAGTAACAGACTTGGAAAGTAAGTTTGAAGTATTATTACCAGTCTGGGAATAGATGTTGATTCGGTGCGAATTCCTGGCAGTTGTTAAAAAATCTTATTTAAAAGCCACCAAAATGTCATTTAGAAAAAAAACATAATTACCCTGCTACTGCTGTGCAATATCCTTGGCAAGACTGAGCACATTCTCTGCATGGTCAGAATTCCCCCTGGAATAATTCTACCTCCTTCCAGAGCCTCTGCATGTCCAGTGTCAGAGCCTGTTACTCTGCTGCTGTGTTCGCCAGCAGAGAGGGGACATCTATGACTTCTGGCCACCGTGTTCCTTAACTACTGCTGCTGAGAAGTCTGAGAGCCAGTTTGGTGTCTGTGGTTTAAGCTAAGACTTAGATGAATCCTTAACACTAAAGATAGGTAGGTAAGCAGAGGAAGATAAGAGGTGGTAAAGAAAATCGATCTCCGTTTACCTCAGCAAGGCTTCTGAAGCTCTATTTGTAAAGGCTACAGTGGTTTTTGGAGACTTGTTTTTAATACAAACCTCTGAATAGCTCAGTTACCTTGCCCTATTCAGGATTTTCAGCTGTTGAAACTAAGCAAGTAAAACTACAGTTTCAAAGGTGTAGACTAAGTTTGGCTATTCATAAACTGTACTTTGGTAGGTGTTGCCACTGTAGAGCCAAATAAGTCCCTAGGGGATGTTCTCTCACATCTCATATGTAACAAACAGCATTTCAGTTCTCTGTTGTGTGGCTTTCCCTTTTCAGATCTACTTCTGGGAGTTTTTGAGACAGCACTATTTGTAAATCTGGTTTAAAGATGAAAAAATAGATATTGGTAATAAAACATTGATGTTACTTGTATTCAGTGTTTAAAATTTTGGCATTCCTCTAAAAGTAGTGACTGAGAGGTTTGCCATGCTCCTGCTTCTTTTGAATGTTAGTGGTCGTTTGGATGAGTAGCCTGATGAAAATCACAGATGTCATTGGTTGTATCAGCAGGTGCCATGACTTAGCACAACTACAGCTTTTCTGCCTGTGTTTACTCTAAGGATTCTAGCATGAAATTAATTCATGTAATACTGCACTATCTTGTCATCATTGTGACAAATCACATGGTAGATTTCAGGTTTGAATGCCAAAACTTCTGTTTTGGCAGAGAAGGTTTGATGTAAGGATGTAAACCAAATTTATAGATCATGCTTTATTGATATATGTAGCTTGTAGGTCTGGAGTGGTTAAGGATAACTTTTGGATTTTTGACTGCTTCCAAAAAGGATCAGCAATTGAAGGACATTTGTGAGAAATTCTGGGAGGTTTGTCTGAAGGGGAAGGCTACTGCAGAGGTGAAAGAAGCACAAGCCATCCTCACAAATCAATCATGCTGCTACACAGACTAAATATTACTGTTACAGGGAGGGAGCAGTAAAGAGACAGACAGCACTAGGTTCACAAATTAATTAAGAATATTGAGAGAGTTATCAATGATGTGGCTCAGTGCTTAAAAACAGGTATTTTTAAGATTGATTTGAGATTTGCAATTTGAGGTTGCCTCAAATTTTTGAAATCATTCAGGTAGGGCTGGCAGATGACACAAGACCTAGAAAAGGTGTGTACTCTTCTACAGTGAAATCTGGAAGTTGGGCAGGAACTCCCAAAATAGCTTTAGGCAGTAGCTAATTTGAATCGTAGCTGTACTATCTACTGGTTTCAGAGTGCTGGATTCAAACATTTGGGAGAATTGGCTTTGATTCCTGTTGTTTCCTATTCTGGTCAGAATTGTGTTCTTTCACAGTTTTGTTTCAGCTGTGGGGTGCATCTGCGATATGTTACATTATGGTCCTACAAACCTGTATAAATGTCACTGTTTCACAATTTGCTTCCATTGGGGTAAGTTTGGGCCCTATCTGAGGTGGTGTATTTTATTACTGATTAGTTGGAGGAAAGAGAGCCTGGGCTTGGGTGTAGTATGTTAAATAATCATGGGTGAGAAATTGCTATACAGTCCCAGGCAGGACAGGACTGTTAAAAGATGCTTTTTTCCTCCAGCAGGAGCTGGTCAGCTTCTGAGCTCTTCACCTTAATTTAAGGTCCATAAAGATTCCTTAATATTGCATAGGTATTGTAAAAACATCATTAGTCAAGTTAATAGAAAATTGTAGCTACAGCTGCACTCTTTTTCCAAGCACTGTCTTGTGTAGGACAGTGGGGAAAAAAAAAAAAAAAATGCATCCTGAATACCTAAGTCCTAGTTGTTCCCAAATGGTCCACATTAAAAACTACAAAAACATTCATTCTGAAAGCTCAGTCATGCATGCACCCTGGAACTGCTGTCACAGCAGGAAGAGCCTAATTCGAGCAGCTTGAGTAGCACGATTGCTCACAGTATTGCAGCAGAGTGGAGGTCAGTCCTCTCAAGGTCTCACAGCAGCATTTTGTTTAGTTCCTTTTTCTTCCAGGGAATTACGTAAAGGCAAGATTTTCTAGATTGTCTATATCAATAGTATTTGGAAAACTTAAAAAAAAAAAAATTCTGATGTCTTAAAATCCTTTTAAAAATAATGCAGCTGAATCTTCCAAGGGTCGGTAACAGTATTGTGCGAATACTTTGAAAATAATGAAAGAAACCAAGAATTTATTAAAGTATTCACCTTTTTTCCAGCTAAATCACTTCTGACTATACAGAGCTTCTCTGCAAAAGCTGTTTCTGCCTAGATCAAAACTATAGTCTCCTTTCTGCACGCAGTGGTGCTCACTAGGCAGTGTAGCATGTAATATTTGTACATCAGAAATGCTAAAAATATTGTTAGGCTCAGTAGAGAATGATGGGTGAATGTCAGACAAAATGAGTTTGCATTAGCTTTTGATGGCTATAGTTACATTAGCTAATTTGCAGTGAAGTGTTACAATGCAGAGTCATGTTTGCATACAGATAGAGTCCTTCCTTCTTTCCTTGCTGGGGAGTGTACACCAGCCCTTCCAGTGCATATAGGGTCTGGCTGTGCCTGCAGGAATCTTAATACTGTGAATAATAATAGATGGGGTCTAAGGCAGAATATCAGACTTAAGTAGGGACCTTATCACTGCTTTTAAATATACAAAAGAGACTTGCAAAAAAACCCTAAGACTTTTCACCAGAGCATGTTGTGACTGGACAAGGGGCAACAGTTTTTAACTGAAAGACTTAGACTAGTTATAAGGAAGAAACCTCTTCACAGTGAAGGTGGCAAGATGGGTTGCCTGAGAAGTTGTGGATGCCCTGTCATTGGAAGTGGTTAAAGCTGGTTTGGATGGCACTTTGAGCAACCTGGCCTAGTGGAAGGTGTCTCTGCCTGTGACTGGGAGTTGGAACTTTAAGGTCCCTCCCAAACCTTTCAGTGATTGCAAACATCATTAAGGTTATTCCATCCAGCCTATGGGCTGCCTTTCTGAAATAGGGTTTTCTCGGTTTTAATTACAAATCATTCTGTGGCCTGATACCAGGTACCTGGGATAGAAATAATTAAATGCAGCTACGTCAGTGATTACTGCTAATAGAAGTAACTTAGGCATTAATCACAATTATGTAGTATTAAGGATGTGTGAAGTCACAAGGCAACAATTAAAGGGAAATGTGTTTTCCTGTAATTAAATGGTCAGTATTACTTCTTAAGAACTAAAATTTGAACTCCTATATGATCAGAAGCATTTCTTCACTACTGTGATTATGTATCTTAACTAAGCATTATTACTTTGGGTTTGGGTGTCTGAAACAACAAATTATGCATACCCGCATAGTCTTAGAAAAGCAAAGGTCCAATTCATGTCTTCATTTCAGTTTTTAGCCATGTTATTTGAGGAATTAGCTGGCTTTGTTTATAAACAGGATTGGGGCAGTCTGAACAAGCTTTAAGTATATATAGAATACTTTCATGTAAATTTTTCTAGAATTTCTTTTTTTTTAATAGCTTTTTGGGTGGTTTATGTTTTTCCTGTAGTATGTTTCATATGTTTGCATCTTGTTAATGCTCTCATTGAAGTAACAGCAAATGCAGTTCTTTCTGTCTCTCAAAAAAAAACCAGCTTTAATTGCAGAGCTAACACTGCTATACCCTCCTCTGGAAATACTATATTTCCATAACTCTTAATCCTTCTAAAGAGTATCAAGCTGAAAGTTATGTAGCCAGGGAAAGTGGAAAAATGTGTCATCCTCTCCGGTTTTCTTGCTACTAAACAAGTAAAGCCCTAACATGCAGATAACCATGGATGTCCTTGTATTATGTGTACATTATCTTTTCAAGCAGTGGAAGAAGCAAATAATGAACACCTGAAGAACTAGCTGTGCTGCCAGCAATCCATGGAAAACATGCATTAGTGTTATTAGACAGCAGCTACATTTCTAAAGTCCAATCTGTTCCAGCCTAACTCAACTCTAATTGAGGTTAAAGATAACATCTTGTCATTTTTTACTACTTCTGCTCCTTGCATAGGTTAAATTACTGTCATTCAGAAAGGCTATATAAGTGACATTCTGTACACAAGCATTTACGTATAATGAAAATGTCATGCAGGTTCTAAAAAAGACAACTAAGAAGGTAATTAAGATGGTTTATATTTCTGTCAGTAAAAGTATAATCCTCTTGGCATCATACATTTAAAAAACAAGCAACCATAGATAGAAGAATGCAACATTATTATTTTTAAAGCATAGTTTATTAAACAAAAATAAAGCCTTACAGTATTTAATATGCCACCCTAAATAGATTTATAGATTTTGGTTGGGGTTTGTTTTTTTATTTTTTGTGTGTGTTGTTTGGGTTTTTTTATATATAATTTGCCCTAATATTTGGTCAGGAATTTACGTGATACAGTGATACCAACTTACGCAGAGGCATGGGTTGGGTCTGAGATTGTGTTGAATCTTCTTGTTGCATCAGTTTAAGATAGGGTTGGCTTTTATCATCTTGAGTCCTTGAATTACTAGAGCTGTAATGCGAGCTCCCTTGCATTCTTCTGATTCATATTCCAAGCTAATTCATACTGTTTTACTGATTACATAGAGACTGTTCTCAACAATAAACAAATATGGAAATGTTTTCTAGCAACAATGCTATTATACCCTAAGTGTGAACTGAATCCAGCTCAGGTGTGCTCACATCACATGGGCCCAGAATTCCTAGCCATAATCTCTACGAATACTCAGCCTATTGCTGATATAGCTGCTGCTGTGTAGGGAGAGTTGAATAGTGTTCAGCTGCGTCCATAGTTAGAGATGATTTGCCAATGCTGTTTTTAAGTGTCGACTCAGTAAAAACAACCAGTGGCCAAACCTCAAGATTTGTTCTTCATGGACCATTGTCATTAGAACCAGCAGTGAGAATAGCTACGCTAAATACGAAAGCTGACTGTGCACAGAAAAATGCACAGAAAGGATTAGTAATCAGTTCACTCTGTGTTTAGTTGATGGTTGTCTTCTTTCAGTAGAAGTGAGCAGCTTTAACTTTTAAGATGCCTGAAAGGCACGTGTGCTAAATGTGTTTCTTGGTTGTATTGTTACATCTTAAAGAAAAGAAGTGCATTTGGAAATGATATGTGTTACTGGCACAAGTGTCACCTGAAGAACTTTAATAACTTCCTTACAAGGTGCTTTAAAGCTGTGACAGTTGCACAATCAATAAGACAACCACATTCATAATTAATGTATTTCTCTAGTTCTTAGTAAAGGGCTTGATTCCATGTTAAAGAAAAAGTGCTTGCCTTCATTATGGAGGTACGCTCAGTAACACAAGTAATGGACCTGAGAAGTTGATACTCACAAACGGAGAAAAGGAAAGGGGATCCCAAGAAGGAGTGTGGATAGCAAATGGCTCTGAAAAGAGGAGGCCTGCAGATAAAAGTGGTAAAACAAAGCTACATGTTTTTACCCGTAAGAGTTGTTATTCTTTGGGAGTAACAGAGAGATAGGTTTTCTGTATGTGTGGCTTTTCTGGTAAATACATGCTGTTTGTAATTCTAATCTGATTTGATTTGATTGATTGATTTCTATTCATTTTTATTTCAGTAGATTGTCTCTGGTTTCCCCCTCATCTATGCTGTAATTTTGAACTGTATAGTCAAAAAATAGCTCGTTAGGTGAAGAACTGTTACATACATAATATTGTATTTTGTCCCCATGACTTGGAGAATCACTTCTTATCACAGCATTTGTTATAAATACATTTCAAATTACTTTACCAACACTAAATCAGCTGGTTTTTTTCCCTGTTGTCTGTCATGACCATGTGTCAGTAGTGCTAACTTATTAGTAATAAAAAGCACTGAAAAATATGAATGGAATAGGAGATCAATTCTGTGAGAAGCTGGTCCATCATGATACTCACCAGTGCAGGTGGATTACCGTCTACATGATGTTCTGGTAGAACAGGATGGCATATTTCTTCATTCTTTCTCTCTGTCACCCTCCAACTATTCCTCCCCTCAAAAGCAAATATATCTCTTCAAAATAAATGTCAAGTGTGGAGTTAGAGGGTGAGGCTATAGAGATAGCTACTAGTAGGAGGCTGTCTTGGAAGATGTTCTTATATATTCTGTTAGCCATATATAATAGGGTGGGCCTTGTTTCCTTTAAGAATGAATGCTCACTGGAAGTATGTATTTTTCCATGAACAACTGCTGGCCTATTGCCATGTAACCTGATATGTCAAGAGCAGAGCACTCCTTTCTTTTTCATTGCTTTGTGAAAAACATCTTCCTCTGTTTATTGGTTTAGAGAAGGGGCTATCTCTGTTACAGTTCTACTTTGAAACTGAGAAGTATTTGCAGTGAAAGTTTTGCTTGCAATAGTATGAAAAGTTTGTTCAACAAATAAATCTTTCCAAAGACTCGGGGGGGGGGGGGGGGGGGGGGAAGGGAGAGAATTAATTAAGTTCACTTATATTAGGAAATATCATAAAACTCATTAGAGATAGAAGCAGCCTCAACACTATTGTGTTTGCGTTTGCTTTCTGCTTTATTTTGCTTTTTCCTTTTCCAGTGTCCTAAACCACAAATGCTTTCTGAAGACTTTGGGAAATAACATATATCACCTGTGATGTTTGTTGTATTACGTTTGACAATTCTGTAGATATTCAAGGAGACAGTGAAGTGAAAATCTCATATTGCCTAAAAAAGATATTAGATGTCTAGGAAGAAAAAAAAAAAAAAAAAAAGGTATGATTTCTCATTTATAAGCCATTTGGGTGACTGGATTTACTGCAGTTTTCATGCCTTCCCATTTATATTCAGTTAGAGGAAAAAAGAAGGCAGGAAGTACCTAAGTTTTCTTTTAAAGCTCTGAAGCTAGGAGAGGAAAAACAATATTTCCCTTTTAATTAAATCCACCCCAGTGTCTAGAGCATCAGCAAGGCAAATGAACTATGTGTAGTCTTTACATTTCACTGCAATTTTTGAGATTTTTATGTGATGAGTGTTACAAGTCCTTTGCTGGGAGAGTTAATTCCTTCCTCCAGAAGTTCAAGATTTTAAAACTGTACTAAGTGAAAGTAGCATAGACAAAGTGCTTTGATTCTGCACTGGATCTTTTTTCTTTAGTCTGTCAACAAAGAAATGCATTCATTGTATATAATGAATTTCTCTCACAGTTCTGGAAAAGCTCATTGTTTATTCATGAAGGAAGGTCAGGAAAGCCTGGCTAATCCAAGCATTTCTTCTTTTTAGTTTTTTTCCTAAAAGGGATGATTCTTGCCTCATGAAATAGAAAAATTCATAGGAAAATGTGTGTGGCTTGCAGAAGGGAAAATCAATGGGGGATGCAAAGTGGGTATGTGTTTAGAGGAATTTTAAATCAGGCAAGGTTGTACTTTTCAGTTGCATTTTTGTTCTTCATGATCACAGGCACCAATATCACTTGCATTTTAAATGTATTGATTTATTTTTCTTTATTTCTTTTATTTTCTATATTGTAACTGGCTGCTTGTTCTACCAGTTAGTTCAGATTTAAGGGGTTTTTTTTGTAGTTGGTAGGGCTGGGTCCATGTAATGGCAAAAGCATGTAATTTGAGTCTTCTGGGGCATAGAATCTGGTAAAATCCCCAAAAGATGTAAAAAACAGTGAGACTTATCTGACTTGTCAAGAGGAAAAAAATTATACACCATGGCACAATTCACATATTTTACCATTGATAATAGGGAGAGCTGGTTCTTAAAGTTGGCTAGAAACATGACCCTGAGGTTACACAGGCATTATCTGCATCATTTTAATGACCAGGGAACACCAATTCCATCAAGGAGGAAGAGGTATATGTAGTAGCTGCCATGAGCTACGAGCTGCTTGCCACACAGTGCAGTCTGCCATTTCCTGGACTGTGACTCTGACAGATGCACATATTGCCTTTTGATTTGTGCCTGTCAGCCTGTCCTTTTTTTTTTTTTTCTATTTTTTTTTACCAAGTTAGTTTTTACCTTCTGTATTTCCCTTGAAAAATTAAAAAGCCTCTTAGATAGTTTGAATCATTGAATTAGAAGAAACCGAAGTGGCAGAACTCCCTCTACTCCTGCTGAAATGAGAATAAAATACCAAAGTAAAGGAAATTACAGCTCCCCAACATTTCATCCTGACAAGGTTCTAGTGCACAGTGATAAAATTTTCCATTCTCAATTACTGAAGTCCACTTAAGCAGCAATTCACAAGCATTGTGGAACACAATTATTTATTTGTAATAATCTGTTTCTAAAACACATATTAGAAAACTTCAATGTTAAAAAAAAATGTAGCCAATAAATGTTGATTTATTTCTTTCATTTGAATTTAAGGCAGTACTGAAGCCTTTTTCTTACTGACATTATTAGTGCAGCTGCCTCTGTTTTGATTTAGAGTTATCGTTCAGTGTAGCTGAGTGAACCAAGACACTGACAGTGCAGGAGTGCCTCAGAGACAGAGATATCAAGTGAGCTATTTGATCTCCTAATCAATTGTTAATTGTCTACTGATCCTTAAACTAGATACCTAAACTGAAAAGACCACTATCAGCAACAGATGCAAATTATATGGATCTTGTAGGTGTGCAGGCCCTACAATATAAGTGGGATACTAAATTTTTTATTGCCTATTTGAGCTTTCATATCAAGGCAGTCCCCCTCATGAGGGCCTCCAAACCCAATGCTGTTCTAAGTTTACCCATAACTAAAGATAGCACTTGAATTGAAACTGCATTAACAGCAGCATATGGAATAGTTGTCCATAAATATATTTGGTTTTGCATTTCATTTGTCAAATATATTTTCCCTAGGCTAGCCCTGTACAAAACCTTGACTTATGTGTAATTACCATGGGAAGGGCCTCTATGCTACCCAGACTTCTCCATGTCTCACTTGAACCACCTGCCTATTCTTTAAAAGTCTCAGATTCTCAGATGGCAGTGTTGAAGGCTGTGGTGAGCTTAGAGATTGTTGCTGGTACATGTCCTTTCAGATACTGCATTCCATTTTTTCTAATGTAGTATTTTGCTTTCCAGGAGAAGGCCTAACATCTTCAAGTAGCAGAAGGAAATAAAAGATAGAGATTCCATCTGAATATTGCTTTTTCAAAGTAGCAGTGATTGCAAGCACAAAAGCTGAAAACATTTTGTCTGGAGGTTCTGTGATTCTAGTTGTTCAGTGTCAAATGCTAAAGCATGAGTATTCCTCTGGCTGAGCAGTGATTTGGAATGTCCACCAGCCCCCCAAACTAGCCCTACTTTTCTTGTCTCTAAAGGGTTCTTATAGAAGTAGTCTTCAGTTGCTGCTGAGTGCTGCCCAGTGGGGCAGCACTCCAGAATTGATGAAGACTGGGAGGCCTCCTATAATCCTAGGGTGAAATCGAGTGTGCTCAGCTCGCTCCCTGGAATGTCTGTACACCAATACACGCAGCAGGGGAAATAAGCAGGAGGAGTTAGAAACCTGTGTTAAGTCAGGAGACTATGATCTGGTGGCAATTACAGAGATGTGGTGGGACAGCTCACATGGCTGGAATATAGTCATGGAGGGCTATGTCCTTTTCAGGAAAGACAGGCCAGCCAGGCGGGGTGGTGGGGTTGCTCTTTATGTGTGAGAGCAACTACAATGCACCGAGTTCTGTCCAGGGACAGATGATGAGCGAGTTGAGAGTCTGTGGGTGAGAATTAAGGGGCAGGCTGGCACGGGGGATACTGTTGTGGGTGTCTGTTACAGATCACCAGATCAGGGTGAGGAAGTTGACGAGGCCTTCTACAGGCAGCTGAGAGCGGCCTCACAGTCACAGGCCATGGTCATCGTGGGGGATTTTAACTTCCCTGATGTTTGCTGGAAGGACCACTCAGCAACCCAGCCACAGTCCAGGAGGTTTCTCCAGTGTATGGATGATAACTTCCTCACGCAAATGGTGGATGAGCCAACCAGGAGAGGAGCGCTGCTGGATCTCATCCTCACTAACAAGGAGGATCTGGTTGAAGCAGTAAAGGTTGAGGGCTGCCTTGGTTGCGGCGACCACGAGATGGTGGAATTCAGGATCTTGTGTGGTAGGACTAGTAGAATAGCAAGTAGAATTGCAACCCTGGACTTTAGCAGGGCAAACTTTGGCCTTTTCAAGCAATTGCTAGGGGAAATCCCATGGGCAAGGCTGCTTGAAGGTGAAGGGGCCCAAGGGGCCCAAGATAGTTGGTTGACATTGAAGGATTGCTTGGAAGGAGGGGCTGGCCACTTGGGAGGAATATAAGGCTGCTGCTAGAGGATGTAGGAAGGCAGCTAGGATGACTAAGCCCTCCTTAGAATTAAATCTGGCAAGAGGGATCAAGGACAGCAAAAAGAGCTTTTTCAAATACATGGCATATAAAACTAACACCAGAGGCAATGTAGGCCCACTGATGAATGGGATGGGTGCCCTGGTGACAGAAGATACAGAGATGGCAGAGTTACTGAATGCCTTCTTTGTCTCTGTCTACTCTGCTGCAGGCAGTCCTGAAGAGCCCTGTACCCCTGAGACCTCAGATGAAGTCAGGTCAACGGAGCGGTTTGCCTTAGTCGATGAGGAATGGGTTAGAGACCAGTTGAGCAATCTGGACACCCATAAATCCATGGGTCCAGATGGGATGCACCCGCGGGTGCTGAGGGAACTGGCGGAAGTCATTGCTAGACCACTCTCCACCATCTTTACCAAGTCCTGGGAAACGGGAGAGGTGCCTGAGGACTGGAGGAAAGCAAATGTCACTCCAGTCTTCAAAAAGGGCAAGAAGGAGGACCCGGCTAACTATAGACCGGTCAGCCTCACCTCCATCCCTGGGAAAGTGATGGAGCACCTTATCCTTGGTGCCATCTTAAGGCATATCAAGGATAAGAGGGTTATGAGGGGCAGTCAACATGGCTTCACCAAGGGGAAATCATGCTTGACCAATCTCTTAGCCTTTTATGAGGAAATAACATGGTGGATGAATGATGGCAGAGCGGTGGATGTGGTCTACCTTGACTTCAGCAAAGCATTTGACACAGTCTCCTACAGCATCCTCACAGCTAAATTGAGGAAGTGTGGTCTGGATGATCAGGTAGTGAGGTGGACTGTGAACTGGCTGAAGGAGAGAAGCCAGAGAGTTGTAGTCTATGGGGCGGAGTCTAGTTGGAGGCCTGTAACTAGTGGAGTGCCTCAAGGGTCAGTACTTGGACCGGTATTATTTAATATATTCATCAACGATTTAGATGAGGGAATTGAGTGTACTATCAGCAAGTCTGCTGATGACACTAAGCTGGGAGGAGTGGCTGACACGCCAGAAGGCTGTGCTGCCATCCAGCGAGACCTGGACAGGCTGGAGAGTTGGGCAGGGAATAACTTGATGAAATATAACAAGGGAAAGTGTAGAGTCCTGCATCTGGGCAGGAGCAACCCCAGGGTCCAGTATAGGTTGGGGAACGACCTGTTAGAGAGCAGTGTAGGGGAGAGGGACCTGGGGGTCCTAGTGGACGACAGGATGACCATGAGCCAACACTGTGCCCTTGTGGCTAAGAAGGCCAATGGCATCCTGGGGTGTATTACAAGGGGGGTGGTTAGTAGGTCGAGGGATGTTCTCCTTCCCTTCTACTCTGCCCTGGTGAGACCGCATCTGGAATATTGTGTCCAGTTCTGGGCCCCTCAGTTCAAGAAGGACAGGGACCTGCTGGAGAGAGTCCAGTCCAGGGCAACTAAGATGATTAAGGGAGTGGAGCATCTCCCTTATGAGGAAAGACTGAGGGAGCTGGGTCTCTATAGTTTAGAGAAGAGGAGACTGAGGGGTGACCTTATTAGTGTCTATAAATATATAAAGGGGGAGTGTCACGAGGATGGAGCCAGGCTCTACTCAGTGGCAAACAATGATAGGACAAGGGGTAATGGGTACAAACTGGAACACAAGAGGTTCCGCTTAAACCTGAGAAGAAACTTCTTCTCAGTGAGGGTGACAGAACACTGGAACAGGCTGCCCAGGGAGGTTGTGGAGTCTCCTTCCCTGGAGACATTCAAAACTCGCCCGGACACATTCTTGTGTAACCTTATCTAGGTGTTCCTGCTCCGGCAAGGGGATTGGACTAGATGATCTTTTGAGGTCCCTTCCAATCTCTAGCATGCTGTTGTGGGTGTCTGTTACAGATCACCAGATCAGGGTGAGGAAGTTGACGAGGCCTTCTACAGGCAGCTGAGAGCTGATAATCTTCAAGGAAACTTGCAAATCAGACATAATGTCATCCCTAGAGCTGTTTGTAGTGATGTGTGTTGGAGTAGGAAAGCAGAGTAGGCAGCTGGAGACATCTGTTAAGGGCTTTGAGGCACAACAAAGTAGATCTGAAGGGGGATACTTGACAATAATTCCAGCTGTCCCTGCAGTGTGTGTGGAGCAGGAGAAAACACTTTGTTCCTGTCCCTTTTGAAAACAGCCAAAATGAGCTTCAAATCAGTCACGAGTAGCATCCATTGCAAAACTGCCCAAGTAATGGTGATAATCACTGGGAAACACCCTTAACTGAAGAGTTGGAGATGTTGTAGAACTTTTCCCTAAACTGGAAATTCTAAGTGCCATTTCAGCTATGCTATTAATAATTCAAGATAATACAATGCTACTATTGTTCATGAAGGTTATCAGTACTGTTGTGGTTGAGGTTGTTATTGTTTGGTGCAGAAGTTATTTATATTCGACATGATGCAGATACTGTATTTATTGATCAAACTCCTCAATGTCACCTGTTTGCTTTCGGTGGTATGGGATAGTGACCTTGTGTTGGGAGCTTGTCGTGCCAAGCTGGAGCAGTCCTTGATTTGTCTGTGTGTGATTTCCTTGATTGTGTATGCCAGAAGAAGGAAGCACTGCTTGGAAGCATGTTATATGATGTTGTTTGGTGTCCTGGGTTCAGCTGTAGCAGTTATTTTTCTCCTTCCTAGTAGCTGGTGAAGTGCTGTGTTTTCAGCTTCAGTCTGAGAACAATGCTGGTCACACACTGATGTTTTTAGTTGTTGCTAAGTAATGTTTACCCTGATCAAGAACTTTTCAGTTTCATGCTCTGCCAATGAGGAGGGGCACAAGAAGGTGGGAGGAAGCAGAGACAGGACACCTGACCCAAGCTAGCCAAAGAGGTATTCCATACCACAGCACGTCATGCCCAGTATATAAACTGGGGGGGAGTCATCCAGAAGACCCAGATCACTGCTCAGGTCAGGCTGGGTATCAGTCAGTGAGTGGTGAGCAATTATAATGTGCATCACTTGTGTTGTTGTTTTTTTTCCCTTTCTCCTTTTAGTTTTGTATTTTCTCCCCTTGTTATTTCCCTTACCATTATTATTATTGGTGGTAGCAGTAGTGGGTTTTTGTTATACCTTAGTTACTGCACTGTTCTTATCTCAACACATGGGATTTACATTCTTTCGATTCTTTTCTCCATCCCTGCAGGAATGAGGAGGAGAAAAGAAGGGGGGAGTGAGTGAGAGGATGTGTGTTTCTGAGTTATCAGCTAGACTTAAACCATGACATTTGGTGACAAGAAAACATTATTCCCCTAAATAAGCCTGTTTGGATTTTATATTAAATTTAAAAAATAAGTATTTGTCCACCTGTATGTCAGTTTGGGTTGGTTTTTTTTTGGAACTGTGATACTTTAGGAGCAGAATAGGAGCAAAGAGAAATCCCATTCAAAGGAATGGACCACCTTACGACCTTTAAAGCCACTGTGTTAGGGTGGAGTAAACTTCAGTAGTCTGAGTCAGTCTTGAACACTGAGTAGGCCACTTCCCACCCTTGGACATAATTCTCGTGCTACAAAGGGTGAAGGCCATTCCTGAGGTGAATACATCAAATTACATGTCCTCTCTTTTTTTTTTTTCTTTTTTTTTTTTTTTTTTTCCATTCTCACAAATGATCCCTTAATCATTGGTCAAAAATTTTGCACTGACAGATCACCTGCCCCACGTAGTCTGCCATGTATGAGACAAAGTAGTCTGTTATGACACTGCTTTTCACATTACACAGATATCTGAGGATAGAATGTTAAATCTGTGATCCTTCTGATACAAATAAAGAAGGACATACCATTCCCTGAATAGCAACTGGATGAATAAAATAACAATTTGACTGAAACCATGTGCATTTTGTTTTTGTTGTTGCAATGCATCTCCCACCTACCTTGTGTTCTGCTTTTTCTGAGCTTTAGGTATAGATGTATTAAGTGGTCTCAAAGTTAGCAGCTGAAATCCATAGCTTCATGTTAATAACACTTTCAGTATTCAGTACGATAACATATGAAATAATGACTGTTTTCTCTATTCCACCTAGTATCATAAACTCTATTGCCTATTTTTCTATTTCAAAGTGCAGTTCTGTGTTCAGGAGAAAACTGAAACAACCTTCTGTAATACATGATGTTTTTCATTGTCTGAGATTGAAAATGTCATCCTCATCTGTCTTCCATGTTGTCTTTTTCAGTCTTGCATAATGGAACTGCAGCAGTCTCGCCTATTTCCTTATTATTCTTTGATCCAGTATATCCAGTCCCCTTTCACAGACAAACCTCAGCAGAATAACTACTGACTTAATTTCTTTGCATATCCTTTGAGATGAGACCTCATTTAGCTAGTAAGGGGTAGTTGCATTTCTGCTTCAGTTTGCATGTTTTGTCTTAGTGAATCAATCAGCTTTATTTTAGCTTGTCTGAAGACATTCTTGAATCCTTTGAGGGTAAATCAAAACTCACCCAAGACTACCTCCTGGCTGTGGTATCCTTATTCATGTAACAGTATTCGGAAGAAAGCTCAACAAGAACACAAACAATAACATCCTGCTCCTGATTACATGCATCCACATTCCTTTGCAGGGCACACAGTAGTGTCTTGGTTTGCTCTACAACTCAGTAAGTGTTGTCCACGATTTGGTGCTTGATGTCCCAAATAAGATTTTTTTCACTGAATGTTCCTGCTTATATATCTGTACCTGGTTTATCATTCTGTAATACCTGTGTTTACTTAGTGCATGTCTTTGCAACCTTCTCTCTTTAAATGATGACTGGAGGGCTTTTGATTCATGGCAGAATTTGTATAATCAGGTAAGTTCTTGTCTGACTCAGAACCATCTGTATCTTCAGTTAGAAGTGGGACCTTCAGTATCAAATTAATCTGTACTGCAAAGGGGATTCTACTGGGTGTAGGGTTCCCTGTTTCCTTGGGCTTCATTGAAAACTGGCAGTTAATATCTAGGGTGACAGCCTTCCAGACTTACTTTGTACAGTCTGTGCTGTCCTATATTTTAGTTTTTTCTTTACCTCTAGCTGCTCTTTAGATTATTGAGTTTCCTACCTCACTGCAGTGGGCAAATATTGCTCATCAATTCAGATTTTCAAATAAGCAGACATCTTTCACAAGCCCTAAAGTGATGCCCCTGTGACTGGCATAGTTTGCTAAAAGCCCCTTAAAATATGGTAGTAGTTTGTTCTTATCAACAAAAGCTGCAAAACTGTTTCTTTTGAAGAGGGATAAGTGCCAATCTGCTAATTGCCTTTCCTTCTACTTTGATATCTCTGACCAGTTTTTCTGAACATTGAAGGACTCTTCTGAATTCAGAAATGAAAGGAGGCATCTTCTAATCACTCTTAATGCTCTGCATAATTCTTTTTCCCCAAAGAAGCCAGTTCATATCTTAGCTGAGCAAACATGTTTAAAGACACAATCTGGGTCATCTAAACAATAAAGCAGCTCAATGTGAGCTTTCAGTTTTCTTTCTAAAGGCAATATTTCGGAAGTTAGAGCAGACTTCATGTATATTTGGGTGGGTATGAGAGATTCTGTAGCTCATTAAATGCTGTTCTGGTGGTATCCTTGGTGGTGAGGATATGGGCCATCGGTGGGTTCCACTAAGATACGGGTGACCTCCCTGCTTTGACATAGGAGCATGAAATAAAGATGAAGTTGTGAAGTTGCTGACAGATGCACTTCCAATCATTCGTCTGATCTGAAGAGACACTGAATCAACAGAATCATGGTCTCTGGTCTACCTTGCTGCAAACAGCTATGCCCTTCGGAATGATACCTTTGTCCTTCAGTGTTCATTCATGTGCTTTTGGAAGATGATAGCCTGAGCATTAAAATAGCAGAAAGCATCCAAGTCCTTCAGAGAAGGGGAAAAATACAGATTTAACATAAAATGATATAGCATTGTTTTCATTTCCAACTTTTTTTTTTCTAATTGATAAGGCTATTCCTTCTTTGGATGCATCATTGTGTTTAACTCCTTATGCTCTGCTTTGTGTGTTGTATGTAAAATAAAAATCTATGTATGCACAAGTCCCTTCCCTACTGCAATGGCAGAAATGCACAATCCAGTTCAGATGTCAGCAGTGATTGCAAATAAAAGCATGGCAGCTTACACCTCAGAAGCTGATCCTGTTACATCCCTGTCTGGTCCAAGCCTCTGTTGAATTTCATCTACAGCTGATTTCCAGCTAAGTTTGAAATAACTTACTGCAAATCCTGAATTATAAATGCCAACTCTAAATAGGGGAGGCAGAAAGGCAGAACCTAAGAAAATCTTTCATGAATGCACCTTCTTATAGGTGAAAGGTAATTCTGGGATGAATGTTTTGCAGTGTTTTGCAATGAGAGGTAATGCTGCTACATGATATCTTCTCTAGAAACAGGGAATGCAGGTTTGACAGGTAAACATTTGTTTTGCACAATTGCTGGGTGATGGGCAATGAATGTTCCACATGCAGCAGAGCAAAATTGAGTGCAACTTCCTTTGTAAATAATTATCTGCCTTTTAATATGCTATAGTTTGCAAGTACAGTAACAAGTTTCCATCAAGTGGGTATTGCTGAGTGATAAGTAGCAATGAGATTCTTGTATGAAATCCATATATGTCGTAAGGAACACTTCAGCAGTGCCAATTAATAGTTTATTGTTTAAAATCAGGTTTCTCAGTTTGACATTTCTTATAAAGACCAACTTCCAAGGATGATGACTCCACTGCTCTGGGCAGCCCGTTCCAATGCTTGGGCACACCTCTCAGTGAAGAAATTGTTCCTAATATCCAGTCCAAACCTCCCCTCACAGCTTGAGGCCTTTACCTCTTGTCCTATTGCTTGTTACGTGGGAGAGGAGACCAACCCCCATGACAGCTCCTTGCATGTAGTTGTAGAGAGTGATAAGGTCCCCCTGACCCTTCTCTTTTCCAGACTAACCCCACCAGTTCCCTCAGCTATTCCCCATCAGACTTGTGCTCCAGGCCCATTTCCAGCTCCATTGCCCTTTCTCTGGACCTTCAGTGTCTTTCTTGTAGTGAGGGGCCCACAACTGAACACAGAATTCAATGTGCAGCCTCACCAGTGCCCAGTACAGGGGGATAATCACAGCCCTAGCTCTGCTGGCTACACTATTTCTGATACAGGCCAGGATGTCGTTGGCCTTCTTGTTTGCCTGGGCACAAGCTGGATCATGTTCAGCAGCTGTCAGTCAGCACCCCAAGGTCCTTCCCATGAGCAGCTTTCCAGCCACTCTTCCTGAAAACTGGAGCATTGCATGGGGTTGTGGTGGCCCAGGTGCAGGACCTGGACTCTTCTTATAGCTTCTTTCTTGTCTATCCTTTAATGCACTAAAAAATATGGAATACATAGGATACTGTCATTAAAAAAAAGATGTATATATTGATACTATTTACCTAAACAATCTGAAGTAATTTGACATTTCCCATTCTGTGGGGCAGCCAGCATATCTCTAGTGGGGCTTATACATCCCCTCCAGCATGGGCTGGTTAAAGCACTTAGGTAACTTTCTTTTTCCTACAACAGTCTGCATTTGTATTTGCTACTCTTTCCCTAATAGGATTCAGTCTATGAATAAGACTTAAGTCAGTGAAACTGAGGTGAGAATGAGAATAGTGTTGCTTGCTCTAGGCATCAGTCACTCAAATTATGAGTTACCTCAGTACATATTGCTTTCATACATACTTTAGCAAGTATGTGTAAGTGAGGGGCAGAGACAATTGTGAGCTAAAATTAAAATATTACTTTACACTGTATGTGTGTACACTGTATGATGTTCCTGATGTGTTCTAAGTTGTAAATGCAGTGTGTATGGTTGGCTTGACTGAAGTTGTCTTGTCTGAAGCTTCTGTTATACAGTGATCCAGTGGAACAAATGAAATGCTGGTATGCATTATTGCTGTTCTGCTCTGTCTGATGATAGAATATCTTTTAAATTTCCAAGCCAATAACTGCATTTTGCTTTCTTAAACAGTGGGCAGTGTTTCATCTTAGGTTGTATCTGAGTTCAAATTATAGGTAATTTAGATTTTTCTTCTGGCAGAACTATGAGGTTACATTGAAGTTTATCCCTTCAATTTTGTTATGCTGCCTTGAGACATTTATGTTGTTACATACCCATACCTTTCTGTGCATCCCATAAATAACTTTTCAGAATTCTAAGCCACTGTCACAGTGACCATTGTTTTCCCATGTGACTCTGTTATTTGTTTGGTTTTCATTTTTCTTTTTTCCTTTGCAGTGGGACACAGTAAAAGTTTGGATCCAGTAATAAGCTTCCAGACTCCCATAGTTCTTTGTCTTGCATTTTATCTATCTGAGTTATTTTCAAACAAAGATTTGGCATAGGTGAAAATTCGTAACAGATGCTTTTTTCCAGCTGTGAATGCAGAGAAAAAGCCTGCATGTTTGAAGTTGCAACAAGTAGGCATGGTGCTGCCATTTCTTAGAGCTTTTGATACCTACTAATATGAAAAAAGAAGAATCAAGGTGACGGTAACTTGCTAGTTCTGTTTGCAGAATAATTTCCATGAAAGGCTGGCTGTGCCTTTTGCCGTTACTTTGCTGTAAGTGGATGAGAAATGGAGTAACCCTGCCTAATGATGTAATTTTGGAGTGTAGATTCATTTATCTGTCCTGGCTGGTTCTTTTGTTCTTACGGGGTTAATTTTCATTAATCTTGTTGACATTTAGTTGAAGATGAAACTATAAATCGAAGTAGGATTCCTAATGCTCTTCTGCACTAGATAATGCTATAGGCATGTGCATCATATAGCATTGTTGATTTCTGACATATTCATAATGCTAGTGTTGGGGAAGGGCTTGAAGAGGCACAGAGCAGAAGAATGAACAAAATTCAGCTTAGAGAATGAAAGCGGCTAGAGATGTTAAAGGTCACTGCTGGTTGGTGATTTGATAGAGCAAGCAAATAAATTTTTAAGCTGTGAGTTTCTAGAACCCATTTTAGGTGCAGTGATGAGAAGAAAGAAAGTTAAGTGGTAAGGAGACAGTTGGAGTCTCCTTGATCTATACAGTCTGGTAGCACACAGACTATTGAAACAGAAGAGGGGTACAATACTTTGATCTCCTTTCTCTGTGTAATTGCACACAGAGCACACACTGCTAACTGGCACACCTCCTTGTAGCAGGATTGCCAAGCTGCCCACAGAGCTTACTTCATAACAATTTGTACAACTATCAAAACACAGTGCTTGAAGCCCCCTTTAAAATCTTCTGTTTAGACACAATGGCACTAAAGGGTTTCTTAATAATGTAGATTTCTGCTGTTACTTTGACAGCTATGTGAATAACTGACCCTTGCATCTTTCTTGTGCTCCACTGATCACAACACTACAATGATGCTAGGGATTCTCTTAATATCTTGACCCCTGCTACTGCTGTTAGAGCTCCTTTCATTGACTTATTAGCAGCAGCTTAGGGGTGCCTTCTTTTGATCTGCTGAGTACTACATCGAAGCTGCCTGCATACGGAGAGCCCTCTCTGCCTGGAGTTCAACTGGCAGGACTCCAGCAAGAGCAGCCAAGTCCAGGAGCAGCTTTCATTACAGAATGGGAAGAACAGGAGAATAGGAGTGACTTGGGTAGGCAGACAAAATGATCATTGCCTCCCATCACAGGAGAGATAATACCTAGCTTTAACGATCCCAAAGCATCAGAGAGCATAAATATAAAAAGGCTGATCATTTTACTTATCAAGCTCTGATTGAATAAGTAGTTACAGGCACTTTCCTATCAGTTGTAAAGCAAAGTATTTCTATGAATCCAAGACTCTTCTTGTAATGATCATTACTTTCTTCCCTGTGTGCTGTCTTGTCATTGGTTTCAAAGAATGTTTATGTTGTGGTAGGGTCTACTTGCAGACTTGCCAACTAGTTCATAAAATGCAAAATGCCTGTCAAGGTAAAATATATAGTAATGGAGAAATATATGGTACATTTTAAAATAATGTAGAAAAAAGTGCTTGGAAGTGTGTATCCCGATGACATCTTTTTTCCCAAATTCCAATTAATACACAGTCCTCATTTTTGGAGAAAAAACAAACAAAGCAAAACAAAAATCCACCCAGTGACAGGACACATCAGGTATGTTTAAAAAACATGAGCAGGAGGAACGCAAGCCATTTTCCTGTGAAAGAGTATCAGGCAAATATGAGAGTATCAAGGTGGGGGCCTTTTAGGGGATGAGGAGTGTGCAGTTACCTTTTTTTGTGAAGGACCAATGGAAAATGAAATGTCATTCAAGGTATTTTGGAGATCTTGATTATTTTTATGAAATTGTTGTGAAATCAAACCTTTTGTGACTACTAGCACTGGTATTAATGATACCCATTGCAAGGCGATTACAAATACTGGATCTACTCAGTACCATGTCATTCTGTATAACCACTATGAAGTGCTCTCCAGTGCTTAGTAGCTTATTTCCCAAAAGCTTGTGTAACTTGCAATTCTTCCTTACTTCTTTAATGGGCCTGTTGGATTTATGTTTTACGGTATGTTCACCAAAGCATTGCCAACTTTTATCTATAACTTCAGCACCCAGGAATGCACTTCTGGGTGCTGCTTTCAGTAGAACAGGAAACGTGAGTCTTGAATGAGGAGAGGGACAACCTTCCAACTTCATGTCAGGTGGTTCTTCCTTCAGTTTGGGCTTGTGCCACGAGGTTGCTTAATAACTGAGGTAAATGCTGTAACTCAAGAAGAGATCCTTCTCAGTTCAACATCAGTCAAATGTTAAATGTTTTCACTATTTTTTTTACTTGGATGGTTTGCTGTTGAAAATGGTCTGTTGTGTTTTCTGCCCGCTTCTGGTTTTTACTGTTCAGTACAGATTTGGTTTCAAAAACAAAAACAAAATGTATTTTATTTCAGAAAATTTATTTTCCTCATTTTATGTTTAAGTAAACATGGTGTAATGCTTTAGCAAAGATAGTGCAGTCATTCTGTGTAGCAAGAAATAATGCTGAGTGTATGAAAAATCTAGATCTTTGTCTTGTGTAGTGTAATCGTAAATGTACCTACATCACAAGTATTAATTACAGAAATAAGTGATAGCGCCATCTATTGTTATAACTACTTGGTGCTTTGTATCCTAAAATCCTGTCTTGCAGCTCATGACAGTGTTTCCTCTTTTCAACAGCTTGGTCTGCAATTTTCCATGTATTTTTGCCTGCCTGCGGCTAATGATGGTATAATTTTGGCTATGATATGTAGGCCATTTGAAAAGAGAGATCAGGAAGGATAGACTACTTTGCCAGTGTTAAAGAACAAAATTCTAAGGATCAATAAAGCTTTACTTCCTCTGTTCTGAAAAGCAGGAATTTGGCATGTGATAGAGGAATAGCTTTATGGAATTGTAGGGAAAGAAATGTATTTAGAAACATGAATGCTTTGTAGAGACTCATTAGACTTTGGAAGCTAAATCCTGCTAATATTGTGTGCTGTATATACCACAGCCTAGGGTTGAAATCAAGAAACTCTTTCCTGCAATTTAATCCCCTAATAGTTAGAGGTGATTGTGGCTCTGATTGTTTCTGGAACTGAGAACCCCAGAAATCAATTTCTGCCTTATAAGTGAATGAAGATTACTGTAGTGTGTGCATATGAGCAAGCAAAATTAACTTCAGTGCTCAATAATCCATCTTTGACTTCATAACACTTCTTTAACTACTTTCTGGCAGTAATGTGTGTCTATTCTCAGGTATGTACCTGTTCTACTCTATCATTAGAATGCTAAGTAAAGTGATTGCAAGGAAATGAAGGAGTTCATGGAAAACCAGCTGGAAGTCAAAAAGTAGAAGAAAAAACTTGAAGGGGGCTGAGATCTTTCCCTGTTATTATCATTGTCATTTACAGTGAACTACGTTGTTATTGTATGAAATTCTGTAGCTTGTGCTATTTGGGAGGTTACACTGTTTCTTTCTCTCCTGCTGGCTTGCATGCCGGCCAGATACAAGCGAGCTTCAGCCTGGAAGCTGAATCTGTTGCTCTGGTAAGCTTATCCTGCTGTTAGAATAACATGGAAGCTGGACTCAACAAACTCTATCCTGTGCTGCTTTGAACTGGGTGATTGCACAGGGAAAGGAGTGTCTTCACTAGCTCAGGCTACTTCCTTGTGGTGTCACAAAGAAAGAGTGAATGGAGAAAACTTTAGATACCTCAATCAGCCAAATGACACAGGTAAGACCTGTGTTAGGGTAGAATCACGTTGGCAGAGCCAAACAGAGCTTTTTTGTGCATGCTAATTACTGGAAATTGTTGTGCTTCCTTCCTCTCTTTTTTAAATATTTAATACACTTATCATGCTGAAAGATTGCTCTCATCCCTAAGTGTGTCCTGTTTTGTAATTCTGAGACAACAAATACCACTTGCATCAACCTGAGCTTTGTAAGTATTTGTGAGGCACAGGTTTTATTCAGATTATACATGGCTACCTAGTGTTTATTACATAGTTAAATTGTGACTCATGTTGTTAGCGTTACACAATCATCACCTGAAACCAGACATAGATAATTCTTCTTCCTTTTTTTTTTTTTTTTAAGCTACCAAAATAATTGGAATTGTTCCTGTGACTGCTGCATGGCTACCTTTTGTACCCCCATATTACTACTCTACATTGTAGTCTGTTACACTATTGTATCCAGTTGAACTTGGTGGGATACATTATGCAAATCTGTGATAATTTCTTTTGTATCAGCAAGAGAGATCTCTGAAACCTAAGTGCTACTGCAGAGCTCCTGATGAAAGTCAGATGAAGTCAAGCACTAGCACAGTCCACTCTTTGTGAGAGGAAGGGGTGTTGTCGGTAGTATGGAGCTTTAACTGCTAACTTACCCTTAATAATGCAAAGCAATTAAAATTTGCTAGTTCTAATGATCAAATCAGCAGTTTTCAGTGATTAAAATAGGTAATGTTCTCTGAGAGTGGGAATGCTTGAGGGAATACTGTAATACATACATCATAGTACTGAGGTGGGTGGGACAGTCCAAGACTTCTGGGAAAATGGTATGTTAGGGAAGCAGGGAAAACCATACCACACCTTGATTCTACGTTCTGCTTTCTATCACTGGACAAGGATAAAAAGTAAGGATGGATGTTATTAGGCAGAGAATTGTAAAACTGCAAGTCCAGAGAAGGGGAGTCAGAGGGGAGATGGCAGCAAGTCCTCTGACTTGCTCTTTCCTCTGACTGCAGCAGGGGAAAAGAGTTATCATGGGAAAATGAGACAGACAAAGATAAGGTTGTGTAATGCCTTAGAGCTGAAATAATCGTACTGGGAAGGATAGGCCTACTTGATTTCAGCTGAACAGTGCCTCAAGGGAGAAGACAGGACAGAACACATGCACAGCTGAGCTTGCCTAAAACTCAGTTTGAGCTGTCTGTGGGGGCCATCACTGGGAGTATGTGATGAAGGGGAAATGAGTCAGTGCTTTTCACTTACAGATGGGCAAATCACAATTCTTGTGTTTCTAATTCTTCACCCAAGCTGACATGCTTATCATGTGGTGCCACAGTCAGATACTGTCTTTGCCAGCTATTCAAGTTATGTCTGAATTCTCTGATCTGGCTAGAGAAAGTAAAACACTGTGGTTGCTGTAGCTATAACACATCAGTATTTACACTTGATTGTAATCAAACACTCTGTCACAGTCTTGCAGTTGCTACCCTTGCTGATGTCATGGTGAGATAGTTTGCAAAGGGGTTAGTTCTTCGTCACGCACCTACATGCCTGTTATGTGGGGTGTAAAATCACATCCCAATACTGAGGTCTGTATATATTCCCTGACCTGGAATGGGGATGAGACTTGAATACATCCTTTCCTGCTCCCCTGCAGTAATCTAAGCTCCATGTACTCTGTTGTACCTCGAGGATAACTCAGAGATCAGCACTATAGCGTGTGTCACCGATACCACATCAGCCATGGCTGCTGAGACTGCTACAGATATTTAGTGCTCTGAAGGCATCACTTTTGTCTTACAACTGAACCATCCTATGCACTACTGCTGTTCTTACAGTCTGAATTCTGTCTGTCCCATAAGCACCTATCCCGTATGCATCCTGTCTTTATACATACTCCATACATCTGCAGATAGGAGAGAAATGGCAGAATCACTTCTGCATGACAAAAACGCAGCACAGCTCATTTCAGGCTGAGCAATAAGTGTGAGAGAAACCAGCATTCTCAAGGCCACTACAAATGGCATCCTCTGTGGGCTTGATGTGGCTGGAAGAGCCACATCTCAAAAAAGGTTATTTCTGTCTCATGGTGATAAAGTTTGAGGTGCCTCAAAGAATTAATTTAGGATTCTAAAAAAAACTAAATGACAATTTGAGATCCTTGCTGAGGTTTTCAGTGTGATTTCTTAGCTACCACATGCACTGAAAAGATGATGAAAAGCCCGCACATGCAGGAGCAAGTTGTGTTGAAAATGAGTTGTATGTGTGCTCCTTAGACCTTGTGCATCATGTGCTCGTTTCTTTTTCTTTACTGTGGGACACTAGTTAGGCCTTAACCAGCACTGATTAAAAAAGGCTGATCTTGGGTTTGTTAACTAACTAAGCTATTTACCAGAAATACAAGCCACAGGTTGTATGGCTGGGGTAGGGCGTATTCCTAAGACATTTTTAGGGAGGGTGTACTTCCTGATGACCTTATTCATCACTCAACTTGAAGTCCCTCTTACCTTTCCAGGACAGAATGTCTTGTTTTTCTGAGGTTTTACAAAATAGGAAAGTACAGTGCCAGAATTTATGATTATGAAACTCTAAATTGTATATCAAAGCAAATGTGAAGGTGACGTTGAAAAGGCATAAACACTTAGAAATCTGTTGGCAAGGACATAGCTAAATCATATTCATATGCTTGCACCAAACAACATAGGACCATTTTCAGTATCCTATAATTGTGTTCTCAGTCTGAACCTTTCGGAGCTATCTTAGGTCATGAACAAGAGGTTGTGTGCAGCAAAAAATTCAGTGCAAGTTCTTGTCCTCCCAGCTCATTAGTTATTGCCAACAAATGTGAAAGTTTGGTGATTTACACCCACTTCAGTGGTTAGCCAAAAACAGTGAGATTAGGTGAATTGTTCACAAACACATATCATGAACATGATGCTCTGTGTGGATCAGATACTGTCCTTTGCAACAGTCATCCACTCTGCTGTGCCAAGAGGTTTCCTAGGCTTGTGGCAAAGGTTGCTAATTTCAGCAACCTCCCTTGCTCTTACCTAAGGGGCATTTGTCTGCTTGGTTCACTGAGCAGCTGCAATGCCTAAGAGAACCTTCACTGAACTCAGATAGCACTTTCTTGGTTTGTTTTTACTGAGTGTTTATAAGTAATGTAGCCTGTGCATTGGCACTAACTTCTCAAAAGTAAGCAAATCCTATTGGGATGTAAATTAAAAGCTTGTGAGGAAGAATTGATTTTCTTTCTGGGTGTTATGTATTTCCATGAATATTAGAGACAGTTTATTGTGGCTTCAGAATCTCATTTCACAATGTTCTTATGTTCCTAAGAAAAGGATAAAACTCTTTGGCATTCACATTGCACCACTGCCCTTGTTATGTAGAAGCTACTTCCTAGAGCACAAACCAGTGCTTGCACTTAATGTGAAATGACATGAATTGCCTGTGCTGGGTACATGTTATGAACGGCTTCAAGGTCCCATGGCACATTCAGTTACATGGAGAGTGCTGGATTGCCACAGAATCAAAGCAGTCAAGTGTGGTTCTAATTATAATAGTCAGTTAGTGATCTCCATAATATCATTGTTAAACTAAATACTTCTGGGAAAGGTGTTGAAATAATTCTTGTCCTGAGGAGTGGGTTTATATTCCCTCAGAAAATGATAGTTTAGGCTCCCATAAACTGAGGCTTTAACCAGCCCACTGTTTGTGGCCATCTTTCTGCATCTGCACAGTATATGATTCTATCTCCAGGAAAAATAAATCAGACCCGAACACTTGGGGATCTCCAGGGTGACTGCATTTGCATTTCGACACTCATGTGTGCGCATATGCATCCACATACAGAGGCTTTTCCTAAGATGCTTGTCATTCTTGTGCAGTTTATTGCAGTAGGCTGTGAATGCTACTGACTCTCAGAAGCCAAAAGAATGTCATAGCAGCATGCATTCCCTCTCAGACAGAGTAGGTTTGTACAGGAATGTATACAGACCTCCCCTACCGCTTTATCTTCCAAAGAATACATGATGTCTGTGTTGAAGATAACTCAAGTAATTAGGCACAGTTTGTCTTTTATCAAGGGAGTGATTCTATCTTCAAGACTCGGTAGTGTCTTTCAAGACCATGAACATATATGCAGTTTGATATTTTGACAGGCTTAGGAGATCTGTAATAAGTACTTGCAACAGTATTCTTTAATGAAGTTTAAAATGGCTTTTAGTAGCTTTAGTTGCCAGAAACTGCTGCCTACTGCAGCACATGGGCTGGAGGCATTTTTTTGAACTCTAAAATAAAAATGGGGGAAAGAGAGAAAAAGTATTGACTGTAGTTGTAGGAGTAAAGCTTTGTGCTATTCAGTACCAACTGTTATGAAAGGTTTCTTCTGTTTACTAAAACAAATGTTACATATTATGGAGTTTGAGCTAATTGTTTTGTTCCACTATACAGTGAATGAGTAGGTGTCCTGGAAAACAACTCTATGCCAATGGCCAGACCAGAGCAAGTGAACTCAAAAAAATGTGTGTAGGCCACATGGTCATCTGAGGGTTTTGTTTTTATTTTTTCTTAGTCCTTCTATGTTTGTCTGTTGTCTAGATCGTGATAAATTGTTCTTCTGTCAGCAAGATGGAATATTTTGAATAGCTGATTTAATCATGCATTCATTAGATTCCATTTTCTTCTTGAAGACTGGAGAATTAGGACATCATGGTGATAAACACAGCAAGAGAGCTGAAATGGATAAATAGTGGGGGGAAGAGATGGAAAGGAAGAACCTTACACAGAACCTTATCAGCAGTATGTACGTACCTGATCCTGTAACAAGTTGAAAGGTCTGTTTGGACATCTGCCGATCCGCATGCTTTCCTGTGGTGAGGTAGAGCAGCTTGTTTCTGCAGCTGCATAGTTACTATATTGGTGGAAGTAACCTTTGCTGTCACCCTAGTAGTTCTTGTCTCATGGGGCTGCCAGTGCCTGTCCTCTTCTTTCTTTTATTAACCCACTTACCAAATGTATTACTATGAGACCCCTGAATAGTGACATGAGGACCCAGCAGTGCCATATACTAAATTCTGGCTTCTGTTATATTACTCATATTCTGATACTCTACTGCATTTTAAAACACTGGGCAAGGCATAACTAGCAGTGATTTGTTCTGGGTTCAAACACAGTTCTGTTGTTAAACTGATTTTGATGGGGGCAAACGCAGTATGGAAATCAGGTATTTGCTATCATCTTTAGTGTTTTGTATTGCCTTGCTCATCAGTCAGTAATATCATCAGCTGGTTTTGCTGCTTCATGACAGAAACAATGCAACTTGTAATAGCAAACTCAATATTAAAATGCCAACTAAGGAAATATAAGTGTGCTGACACCACATCAAACAGTGAGTTGCAGTGAAACACCACAGTGGTTCTGCTGAACAGTTTATAATTCAGCATGCTATCTCTTCACGTTAGGAAGGCAAATACTTTTGAAATGGCCAAACAATAACTTTAGATGTAGGTAGGGAGTGGCTGAAGCACAACCCAACTATCACCCATCCAAGTAAGAATTAAAATTACTATGTGTCAGTATTCATTCTCTCAATCTTTTATATTTTCACTGCAACCTGCAGTACTCGCGTGGAAGAGATTAAGGTGTATCAGCCTTTACCTGCTGGGCACTGTCTGGCAAATCCCTGTGCTCTGGTTCCTACATCATCCAGATCCAATGCTTGCCTGAGATTACTGTTTCATCCGTCATCTTACAGAGAGGTGTGCCTTTGTTTTGCACACAGCACAGAATATGTATAAGGTCAGATGACAACACAAAGTTGGGATGCTCTCAGGGTGTTCATCCAGCATCTGGAATCTTCAAGCACTCCCAAATTCCCTAATTTTGATGATATGGAAAATGAATGACATGCCTCAAACATGTCACAACTCACCTAAACAAATTACCGTATGTTTAATGCAGTATATGTTATTGGCTAGAAGATCTTCCAATGAAAATTTAACCTTGATGTTTTTTCCTTGTGGAAGAAAAATGCTGGAAGTGCCAGGAACTTGTACGTGCTCTGTGGGTGTGCTGAGATGGACAGCAGGCTGGGATGTAGAGCAACAAGTAATGGGTGGGGTATCAGAAACACTGTTGACATCTGCAGATGTCAGAGCAGAAGGCAATGTGTCATAAAACAGCCTCAGAGAATAAGGACAAATCTCTGTCCACCAAAAATGAAGATTGTTTTATGTATATGTGGGGGAATGGTAGAAGGAGCTCATACAGTGACAGGATCAACATCAGTGCTACATAATGGGTAACAAGCTATCCAAAAGCACTACTGTTTTGTAGGAACGAAAATTTTGACTTGCAGCAATACCCCAGGGAACAGGCATTCATTATTCCTGAAGCTACTGCTGGTGAAGGCAGATTAGATCCTAAACTGTTCATGAAAAATCATGAAAACACGGGGAAGCTATTTTTGTGCACTGTTTTCCTTTCCATCTGCTTCTTTGCTTATTTTATAGCTATTTTCCTATATTTCCAGATGGAAGAAGAATGTATGACTGCCATTAGTCTCTAGTAACATTGCTGAGTATATGCCAGTTTGTACAGTATTTAAGATCAGGTTTGAACAGAAATGTCAAACATTTAGAAATTAGCTTTTTAAAATATGGGCTACCACTCCTAGCTTATACATAAGAGAGCATATGCATGTTTGTCTCCAGTGCAGAGGCTTCCTTGCATTGAATTGAGACATGAGCTGTTTTCTTTGCTCCCCTCCACTACCCTTGTGTTAGGCAGGGTTGAGGCACACAAAACTGTGGCTGTATTACTTTCTTCAGCATGGCAAGGAGTAATGTAAGCTAGCATTTCAGAACACTTCATTGTTTTCTTCAAAAACAATCCATCCATATTAAAATTATTAAAATCCATGCATAAAATATCAGCAGAATTGAAAGCCATGTTGGACCTCTTTGTAGTTTCATCAGTTCCTTGTCTGCTCCTTGACCAGATTATAAAAATAAGTCTAATTAAAACTTTTATTATAAGTTCAGCCTGGTCTTCATATGTAATTAATGGAAAAACACTTCAAATTATCCTACGTCAACTATTATTTCTACAGAGCTCTTGTACAATCACAATACTCAGGCTACTCATCTAGAAGATACAAATTTAGCTGCCCTGCCCTGCTTTAAATGTTCAGTTTTGATATCCATCTACTTCTTTTATACCTCCTTGTGAATAGCCAAGTACGTGCAGAGAATTCTCACTGAGTAAGCCAGCGTGGTACAAAGTATACGGTTTGGATTTCACAAAATCACAACTGTCAACATCACAAATATTCCATTCCCCCACACTACATAAAAGAAAGCTTCTTTGTGAGAATAACTGATTCTATCTTACAGTCTTTTTCTTGGAATGTTTTAGATATTCTGTAATTCAGAAATAATGGAGAAAGTCAAAATACCTGAGAGTAGCCAAAGTCTTCCAGTAGAGTAAACTTTTGCTCTGCTAAGTAGTAAGGGTGATTAACTTGAAAGGAGTATAGAATGAGGGTTAGGTAAGGTAGGTGTGTCTTTAAAATTCAAGTGACATGTGAAGCTCTCAAAAGCACATGAGAAAAATTATTACAAATGTTTGCCATGGTTGCTTTTATGTATCTTGCTACATATTTTGAGTAGTTGTTAGAACAAGTTTCATAGTATTTATTTAGGATAAGTAACTCTCAATGACCTCTTGTCACAGAATATTGTAACATAACAGCATGGGCCAGCCTCTGAAGAGAGACTTATCAAAATACTCTACATTTCAAAATGAACTTTAATGTCATTCCAGTCATGTGAGTTAGCAAGAGATAGAGAGCTTTTTTGCTTTTGGATCAGCTTAGAGATCTTGTCAGTATGTAATTTCTGTAAGAGGAAGAAAAATAAGCCAAGAATCATTACTGGTGTAGTATACAAGTTTGTATATCCTAATGGTTTGCTTTGTGCTCTCTTCTGAGGCTGGCATTTCAAACTTGCAGTGTCTTGGTTTGATAACCCAGAAAGTACATAGGAACTAACTAACAATGAAGATGTCCTTTCAGTATCAGTACATTTCTGAGACAGCCAGTCTGGCACTCTGAGGATATTTTCACATGGTGCTTTCTGCACTTCGTCTTCCTTTGCACCTTTCCTCACGACAGCCACAGTGCAAGTGATGGCTTGGAGCAGTTTGACAAACCTGTTGAAGTCTGAACACGGCCTTCCCAGACTGCAGGAGATCACAGGGGGTAACGTTTCAACCTGTCAAGGCTAACATTAACACTGAAGAGTCCGAACAAGTTTCTGCAGGCCTCAGGCAACCTTTTGTATATTTGTACTCTACGTATATTTTTTGTATTTGTAGATCCATAATTTCATATGAATATACATTGGTGCTGTTATGAATACAACCGCTTCAGAAAAAGCCAGATCAGCTCATTTTCCTGATTGATCTGAAAGCTAACTTGATGGAAAAAAGGGAAAGAAATCCTGAATGAATGATATGAAAATGATCCTGAACTTTGTTTGTGGAATCGTTTTGATATTTTTTTGTTCATTTTTTTGTTTGTTTGATTTAGTTGGTTTAACTGAATAGCGAGGGAAAAACTGCCAATAAAGCTCTACTGATATAATCCTCTTTCAAAAGGGTCATAGTGAGGATGCAATGCTGAATCGAGTCCTTACACTGAAATTCTCATTAAGATATTTGGTACAAAACTGGTAATTTATACTGTACTGAGCTTTCTTGTAGCAATCCTTCTTATAGCTAGAATCTCCCACTGTAACAGCTGAAAAAAGGGATCAAGATTTAGATATAGTTTCCATTGTCTGAATAATCTTTTAGCACTTTTTAAGTCCTGCATTAAATATTTTATGTACCACTTGAGAATGAAAAGTCATGAGAATCTGATAGTTATCTGCTTAAAAAATACAATAACGCTCCTTGCACAAACATCATGTGAAACCCAGTAAACATTTCATTAACATATCTTTTAAATGGAGGTTGTGTTTGGTAGTATAATTAGAAGCCTAGGTTACATTTGTATTGCAGTGACACCCAGAAATCAGAACTGAGACCCTAGCATGCAGGCTACTGTGCATGGGGAGACATGGTCCCTGCCTTAAAGTACCTCCCATCTAATTAGAAGTGATATATGAGCATGACGCATTCTAGGTGGGAAAGATGTGATTGAGGACAAGAGTAATTGGCAGTCCAATCAAGTTAGGCTACCTTTGCGCATAGAGCACAAGGCCGTAATCATCATAGCTATTAGCAAACACAGGTCCAAGGAACGTCCGCTCCACTACCCAAGAAGCAGGGCTGTATGGAAAGTCTGCAGGCTGACCAAGTCAAAAGTTACTGCTCTTCCAAGATTCCTGTTTCTCCAGACGATGGAAAGGAAGAGATCCCATATTATTACTCTAGGGTAGAAATGTGAACGCTGCTGAACAGTAACTCTAGTGCCTTGTCAGACCTGGTCCTCGTAGATTTGAACTGGGACTCCTGCTATGCAGCTATGAATGAAGCAGGTCTATCCATGAGGAAGGAAAAGTACTTCAGAGAATATGAGATTAGAAATTCAAACTCCAGAGAATTAGAGTGGGAAATGTTATTTTAAATTATCCTTGCACTTTCATAGTTCATGAATGTCCATATGCATTAAGCCTTGCTTTCCCACATTTCTTTTTAAACCCCTTCTTGTTGTAAGGACTTTAAATTAGCAGATTTAAGTTAATGGAGCTATGCATCTCTTTTAAAATAATTATTCAGTTCCACTTAATTAGTAATGGTGAAGAAAAGAATGTTTGCAACAGGCCCGAGAAAGTGAAACCAGTTGCTTAACAAGAAGGATGCTGCAGCATGCCTATGAGATTTTTCTGCTTTTCTAGATACTTGTTCTTCAATGGGAAATGTCCTATCAAAGTGGGTGGTTTACTGCCAATTACCATGGTATCAGAATTGGTGATTACAGACTTTCAGTGTCTGTTCTTCAGACTTTCAGGCTTTCAGCATCGATTTTCAGTGATCTTGAAATGGGGTTAGGTCAGTGCATCCCAAACATTCACAAGAAATGTACATGGCTGACAGCGAAAAGTAAGAAAGGAAAGGAAATTGTAACTAAGCTTACAAGTATACTCTGTTTAGATAACACTGCAGTGAATATGAAAGGAAAACTTTCTATGAAATACAAAAGGCAAAGAGGGGATTTTATTTGTCATCTGCTGATGACCAAATGACTGCAGTCATCCATGGAGGATGTTGTCTTTGTAGCATTTCCCATATCCTGCTTTACAGTCTTTATTGGGAGAAATATTTCTGTACTGTACTCTTTCCTTCTCATTCCTGTATGTACCCTTGAGTGCTTCTGTTGAAATTCATTCAAAGAAACTTCCATTATTAAGTGGTATCTCCCCCTTCCCCCTAACAGATGTATCATGGCATCACAATCTTTATTTGGCGTTTCCATAGGCCCCCTCACTTCTCAGATAGAGAGTCATGCTTTCAGGCTGATAATTGAAGTTGTGAGGCAGGACCAGAAAGCACCCTCCCCTACTGAAATGGAGTTGAATGCACTATCTTCTGTATTAGGGATAACTGCTAGGACATACCTCTGATGACCTGTGCCAGTCATTGCCACCATATTCTTACTGTTGGTCACTGATTAAAATGCAAGTGTGAGGAGTAATTGTCTGGGCAAATGCAGAAAGAAAGATGCTATGTTAGGGGTTGTCCTGGGTTCTTCTATGTTAGAGGTTGTCCTGCTACTGCATGAACTATCTCGCGTTTAATTTGCTCAAAGGCTTGTTGCTGCTCAGGGCCCCATTTAAAATCATTCTTCTTCCGGGTCACATGATAGAGAGGGCTTACAATCAAACTGTAATTCGGGATGTGCATTCTCCAGAACCCCACTGCACCCAAGAAAGCTTGCGTTTCTTTCTTATTAGTTGGTGGAGACATTGCTGTTATCTTGTTGATCACATCTGTGGGGCTCTGGTGACGTACATCTTGCCATTTTATTCCCAAAAATTGAATCTCCTGTGCAGGTCCCTTACCTTACTCCGTTTTTATGGCAAAAATCAGCTTTCAGCAGGATTTGGATTATTTTCCTCCCTTTCTCAAAGACTTCTTCTCCTGTATCACCCCACACAATAATGTCATCAATGTATTGCAGGTGTTCTGGAGCTTGCCCCTGTTCCAGTGCAGTCTGGATCAGTCCATGGCAAATGGTAGGGCTGTGTTTCCACCCCTGGGGCAGTCGGTTCCAAGTGAACTGGACACCCCTCCAAGTAAAAGCAAACTGTGGCCTGCACTCTGCTGCCAAAGGAATGGAGAAAAATGCATTGGCAATATCAATCGTGGCATACCACTTGGCTGCCTTTGACTCTTGTTCATACTGAAGTTCTAGCATGTCCGGTACGGCAGCACTCAATGGTGGTGTGACTTCATTCAGGCCACGATAGTCTACTGTTAGTCTCCATTCTCCATTGGACTTTTGCATTGGCCATATGGGGCTATTAAAGGGTGAGTGGGTCCTGCTGATCACCCCCTGACTCTCCAGTCTACGGATCAGCTGATGGATGGGAATCAGGGAGTCTCGGTTGGTGCGATATTGCCGCCGGTGCACTGTTGTGGTCGCAATTGGCACTTGTTGTTCTTCAACTTTCAGCAACCCCACAACAGAAGGATCCTCTGAGAGACCAGGCAAGGTGGACAGCTGCTCAATTTCCTCAGTCTCCAAAGCAGCAATACCAAAAGCCCACCGGTACCCTTTTGGGTCTTTGAAGTACCCTCTCTTGAGGTAGTCTATGCCGAGGATGCATGGAGCCTCTGGACCAGTCACAATAGGGTGCTTTTGCCATTCCCTCCCAGTCAGGCTGAATTCAGCCTCCAGCACAGTCAACTCTTGGGATCCTCCTGTCACTCCAGAAATATAGATGGGTTCCACCCCTTGACAGCTTGATGGCATCAGGGTACACTGTGCACCGGTATCTACTAGAGCCTTATACTTCTGTGGGACTGATGTGCCAGGCCATCTGATCCACACAGTCCAGTAAATCCGATTGTCCCCTACCTCCACCTGGCTGGAGGCAGGGCCCCTCTAATGGTCGTCACAGCACTGGACACTTAAGTCGTGTTGAAATGGATTATTCTTCATTATCACAGGAGCTGGAGTAAAATCAGCTCTTCCACTCCATCTGGGAAACTGCTCACCAGATACTGAAGCCGTAGCTCTCATGGGACCATCAGTCTTGGCCCTTGCTCTCCTCTTCAGTTCACTCACCCGTTCCTCCAAAGCTGAAGTAGGTTTTCCATCCCACTTTGTCATGTCTTCTCCGTGATCCAGCAGGTAAAACCATAGGGTACCCCGTGGCGTATACCTTCTGTATCTCCTCTCTCGAACAATAGGACGCCTTTTGTTAATAGCTGAGACGTGTGTTGGTACACGTGAGGAGCTGGATAAATCAGATACATCGTCCCTCAATTTGTCGAGGTCCTGGGACAGTTTTTTCACAGCTGAGATGATGGAAGGGGTGAGATTGTCTTCGAACTCTCGGAGTTTATGAACCATTTCATCCACTGTTAGTGGTACTATGTCATTCCAGGTCACTGTTGCCAATGAATGGGCATATGATGACGGTGCATTCCATGTAAGTTTTCGCCATGTGGGTCGTGTACATTCAACTTCATCTGGATCTATAGGTGTATCCCTGTTATTCGGCTTGATGTGATAGATCATCTCTACGATGGCCGATTCCCTCAGAGACTGGATGCCTTTGTCTATAGTAGTCCACTTGGCCGAACGACTCGTAACATCGTCCTTGTACGGAAACCTTTCTTTCACAGCTGCCAAGAGCCGCCTCCAAAGGCTGAGGGACTTTTTCTCTCTTGCAATTGCTTTGTCAATTCCCCCTTCTCTAGCAAGTGATCCCAGCTGCTTGGCTTCTGTACCTTCTAGTTCATGACCATCGGCCCCATTGTCCCAGCATCAGAGTAACCAGGTGATGATGTGCTCCCCTGGTTGACGGGTAAAATCTTTTCGCATATTCCACAGCTCGGTTGAGGTCCGAGGTCGAGAAGTTACCTCTTCTTCTTCTTCTTCGTCATGTGATGATGACTCCTGATCAGATTCTGGACCGGGTGGTGAATTCATTGGTTCTTCATCTCGCTTCACCCTTTTTGCCTCCTTTTTGCTTGTTCTCTTGCGTACAGGGGCAACCGATATTGGTTGAAACTGTGAGATCAAGAGGAAAAACCTTGAGAGCCAATAAATCAGCATTGTGACGAGTGACTATCAATCCAGTCAGATCTGTTCTTATCTCAACCCCTCGTGCCCCACGTTGGGCGCCAAAAAGAACTGTCGTGGTTTAAACCCAGTCAGGCAACCTGTTCACTCACTCCCAGTGAGTGATGCCGAGCTGACAACAATCGAGGACCGTGTCCGTTTCCCCCCCCCCCCCCGCACAGGGGCTCTCCCCTTCCCCGCTCCCGGAGGAACGGGGAGGAGGATCGAGAGAGTGCAACTCCTATGGGTTGAGACAAGAACAGTCCAGCAACAAAGCACCACCGCTACTATCAGCTAAAACAATGATAAGGGAAAATAACAAGGGAAGAGAATACGATACCACCGGCCAAGAAAGCGAGTTCCACCCGGAAGCCCCTGTCCTTCCGGGTAACTCCCAGTTGCCCCCCACCCTGGGCATGACGTGCTGTGGTATGGAATACCTCCCCGGCTAGCCCGGGTCAGCTGCTTCCTCACAGCTTCCCCTCCTCCCTGGCAGAGCATGAGCCTCACAGAGTCCTTGGTCAGGGTAAACATCACTTAGCAACAACCGAAAACATCGGCTTCACCAACACTGTTCTCAAGCTAGAAGCCAAAACACAGCACCGCACCAGCCAACACAAAGGAAAAACATGACTGCCACTGCTGAACCCAGGACAGGGGTATAGAAACATGAAGTTGCAGGTCTTCTGATGCTGCTCATCAGCATCAGAACCTTAAACTTCAGGCAATCACAACTCGTGGAGGACCTCTAAAGAGCAGAAGTAGTATGTTGTCATTCCACTAGAAAGAGGAAATGAGTCATGTCTTGCTGTCCTGTATTTGTACAGTACATAGAGCTGTGAGTCAGGGTTCACAGTACTATCATGATAAGAAAACCATAAGCATTGAAGGAGTTTTTATTTACATAATAGTTAAACCTCCTTGGTTAAACCCCATTTTTACAGTTCATGTTGGTGCACACTTTTATTTTCAAATTACTTTAAATTATTAAATTATTCAAATTATTAAAATAAACTTTTTCCTTGACTTTGTATTGTGATTGTCCAGGAATTTAGATGCTAGATGACCTGTGCTGGTATTTGAAATTTATCTTCATGTGTGGCTAAAATATACAGTCTCACAAGTAAATGTCCGAGGTTTTCAGTGAAATTACAACTTTCATTAACCATTATCATCTTAGTGTAGTTGGCATTTAATAATCTATCGGTCTTCATTGTTGTTTCAGCCATGGGGTTTAGGAAGGATGCATCTTTGCAGAATGCCCAGGGATGCTACTTCTGTGTTGCATGCATGACCAAGAATGTTCTAAGTTTCGTCTTGGTCTTTAACATACCTATTTCAAATCCATCATTAATTCTTTTTAATATGGTAAATTGAATGATATGCCAAACCTTTTAATTGGTATGTTCTTATAAAGATAATGTTAATGACTAAAAAGCAATCAAAATGCTGTAGAAATGAACTTTGCAAGCAGTTGCAATTTACGCTTGACTTTCTTTGTCTTAACTTCTGCAGTGTCCTGTGTAACAGAAGTAGACTTGCAATAAGTTGGCTGAACAATTAATTAACAAACAGCGTACCTGAGCTCTAAAATGTTTGTGTACAACTAACTCCAAATGTGAAAGTGTGGCTTTTTTCTTTTCCTCCTCTTGCACATTTAAAACTAGAAGTAAAACCTTTGGGAAAAGATGACAGAGAACAAAAGTAGGGGCACTGGTTGTATATGATTAGTAAGATGTAGTTTTCTTTTGAAAAATAAGCAGACTAATCTTCGTATGTGCCAATCAGTCAGCTTTAGCGTGTGAGATGAGAACTTTCCTGGAACACTTTCCTGGACATCTGCAGTCTGTGATTAGAAGCTGTCAGCGCTAAACTGAAGGCAGCTGTCAGCAGCGAGCCTTCACTTGCCCTGCAAGGTCTTGCAGGATGGTCCACGCCTGTGGTTTACTGACCCCACAGCTCACTAAGAGGAATCACATCATCTAAACAAGAAAGCCAAGAGGCTGCTTGATTCCTCAGCAAAGAGAAAAGAATCATAGAATCATAGAATCGTTAGGGTTGGAAAGGACCTTAAGATCATCTAGTTCCTGTTTGAAGAAGCTTATTCATCTGAATGTGTTTGTTCCAGCTAGCCCACTGTGCCACTGCAGCTGCTGCGGCCCACAAATAATGCTGGTGCTCAGGAAAGGTGACCTTCTCCAGCAGGTAGGCCTTGCCAGTCTGCTTGGTGCTGCCAGCTCACACCCTCTGCTGGGAAGAGTGAATATTCTGCATTTCCTTGCTTTTTTATATTATTCTGACCATTTTATTCCTTTCTGTCATTCTTAATAAGGAGTCAGAAGTATACTTTTGATTGAACTGATTCCAGATGCAGAGAATATTTAACACAGTTCCTCAGTAATACTCTTCTATTTTAATAATACTAATAGTATTCTAGTTTAATCAGACATCAACAATATCTGTGTCCATATGCTCCTACATTTGTTTTTTGGTAGTTTTACTCAGATGAGAGCTTGCTTGTTGTGGTTTAATAAAAATTGTGCTAATATTTTCACTTTAGATAGAAGGATTAAATACTAAAATGTATAAACATTAAGGCTTTTACAAAAGGCTTTGACATTGGAGGCTAACATGTCTTGCATTTCTCAAATAGATTATCTTTTTTTAAACCACCTATTACTGAGACATCAGAGAACCATTATGTATTTGCCTTCCAATATAATCATGGCCTTCAAATCCAGAATACAATTCACCAAAAATCCTCATTAGGAAAAAAAAATCTATTATTTTCCCTAATAACACCTTCCTGAAGTATCAAAAAAGCACCTCGGTACTGAGAACAAATGCCAGAAGTCTGTATTAACAGTTCCTTGGATATACTGAAATTAGCACTACGGGACAGATACAAATTTGGAGAAGAAAGGTACATTTTCCCCAAGCAGGCAAAGATTTCAGGCTTTATTCACATTGTGCTGTAGTTCCTCTTATGGCCTAATTAGCCCATGTGGATTTTTTTCTATAGGAGTTTGATATCTTTCAGCACTCCTTCTAAATGATGAGGAGTCTGTGAGTATCTCAGTGAAAAGTAGACAGTTTAGAGGATCTATGAATAAGGGAGTAGCGATTCCTTCTGGCCTTGAACTCCATTGAAGGCTATCAAACTGAGAAGAAGAACAGGACCACAAGCCATATTTTAATTTCTTTGTCATGGTTGTAAATCCAGAATTAGTCCTTTTACTTTACCTCAGTCATATTAACCCAAATATTGAGAGTGTATATGTTGAAAAAATAGACGCAATTTCATTGAAACTGCTAGAAACAAGTTAAATGAAAACTATATTTAATTCAATTCTACCAGAATTATAAGTTGGTTTAAAAAGTTGGTTTCTCCATAGAAAGCAAATCCTTTGAAAAGCATTTTCATAAAGACCTGTTGATTTTATTGACACTTTGTAGGATATTTTGTGCAGAACATTTGTCTTTTTACACCTATTTGAAATGTTACTCAAATCACGTTTTGAAAAGGCTGCAGACGTTTTCATACCTATGTTAACATTTTGAAAACGTATATGTACATAATTCATTCAAAGAGAAAAGAGCTACATTGAAGAACTATTTCTGATTTGAATCATTTATATTCAGCCTACTCTGTTGTTTGTGTACTTCAATAGCTCTTCCACCTGAAGATGTCAGTATTTTACAGCAGTTGAACTAAATCCCAATGAAATAGATTATATGTATATTATTAAAGCTCTGAAAATTATTCTTGTCAAAATAAATGCCTAATACTTTCATTTTATTGTGCTCTTGAGAGAAATTTACCACTGTTTGAGTGATTTCTCTTTGACTGTGCTTCTTACAGTCTTTGTCTAATTTTCTTATTTCATTTGCTGTAGAAAAACATTTTTGTGTTCATCTTCAAAAAGCAGAAATAAGGATTATTTAGCATCTGCTAAATATCTTTGATAATCCAAAATTATTTAAAAGCTAAAGAAACTAGAGGGAGAGAAGTTAATCTGGAAGGATGCTAGCAAATATTCGGTGAAAGCTGGCAGGTTCAGGTACCAAGTACCTTGTCTCTTTGCTAAGTCAACTCATGGTAAGATGGTGCAGACATCTTGAGGTAGAAACCAAAGGGCAAAGACAATCTACATTTCCTTCATTTAAGATCTGTTTAAAATAATTATTTTTTTTTCATCTAATAATCTAGACATTTCTGTGGTGCAGGGTACAAATAATGTAATTTTCATTCTTGGACAGCCAGTCTTTTAAAAGACAAATCTGTATAATTTGGCATTGTACATAGACATCATGGCTGTTCAGATTCTCAGAAAAGGCAAAGGTAGAATAATCATGGTCAAGTCCTCAGTCCTGCTAAACTGAAGGAGAGAGTTTAGTTCTTTGCTTTTGGGTGCAGGCTCTCTCTTTTGCAAACAGTGCTGTTTCTAAACAGATGGTGTCAATTCGTTGTTAGCAAGTATGTCATCTATATTTTTACACCCACTTAGATGCAGCATTCTCATAAGGAGATCAAGTAACGATCATTTTCATTTCATCAATGTGAGATCTGAAAATTAAAGATAAAGTAGCTGGTGTAGGAGTTGGTATGAGAGCTCAGATACATTCCCCCATTCTGCTTCAAAATTCAGCAGATCTCTTTTGTTATCATTAAGATAAAATAAATTAGCCGTGATTTTTTTGTTTTCTCTTACTGACCCTGTTTTTTCAGTTGTGTGGCTGATCCCAGGGTACCAGCAGTGTCCAGTAGGTGACACTCCAGCAACACAGACTAGTTAAATCATAATTGGTTTATGTTTCTGTATTATAGAATTGTAGTGCTTTTTAAATTGGAAATTAGTATTTTAATAAAATATGTTTGTTTTACTTATTATTCACCAAATTATAGTTTTATCATGCAAAATTATTTTCTGTTAAATAAATCAATTCTTGTAATGATAAACATGGAAGTACTCTAATCACTACTCACTGTACTAGCTGGGTGTTTAAAGAAAATGTTAAACTTTGTGGATGACTTTAAGCATACTCATAGTAGAAGATAATATTTGCTTACTAAAATAAGGTCTCATAGCAAGTCTTAAATTACAGAGCTTCATCAGATAGTTGAGTCAATCATGGAAGAAAATGACACATTAAATGTGAGATAGAGAGCCAACAGGGATCTTTGAGTTAATGCCATCTTATCCTTTGCACCATAGCTACGTGATCCTGTCTGTACCATTTGTCAAGATCCATACCTAAACTAGCTGGCTGCTTTGTCCCCAAAACTCCTGTGAATCTTTGTGAAAGCCTAATATAGAATTTTGTGTCTTGAATAATTTCAAATTTTCTAGTTGTAAGAATGATCAGTTTATAGCTCTTTCTCCTTGTGTCTGCATGGTTTCATACACTCTGCACAGTGAGTTGTTCACAGAAAGCAGTGTTGTTTCTTCTCAGCTTCATTTTGAAAATCATCCTCAACTGCAGCCCATTTAGTCTTCCCTCTCTTTTAGTTTCCCATTACAGGAAAAAGGCATGACTAGTTCATGTCTCACTGCTGGAAGTGTTTGCAAAACTATCCTTAATGTACCACTGACACCAGAAAAGCTCTATTAGAAACAAGAAAGAAATTAAGGGTTGCGGCTGTTTAACAGGAATTAAAAGTGAGGACTGAAATGAGAGAAAATAAAACATCCCATTCCTCAGTTACCTTACCTATGCAGAGGTTTTGATCCTCATGATTTAATTGGAGTTTTCCAAGATAATACCATATATGTCGTGCTAGCTTCCAAAGACAGTTGGAGCATGCCAGAGCTGAAAGATCCTCTGAGTCAGGAGTAGACCTATTTGGTTTTCTACTTGATGTTTTCCTATCAGATCTCATAAATGCACGTGATAGTACTATGGGAGTAAGGGGACTTAGCTGCTGTTTTGCTAAGCAGAAGAAATGCACTTCGTAAAGCTTTGCTGCTCTGGTCTCAGAGACCTGACTTTACTGGTACTTTAACATTTGTATAACTCTAGATTTACACCAATAAAATAGTGAACAAGGTTGTACAGAATATGTGTGTCTGCTGTTGTTGGAGTTGATGGAATAAAAACAATACACAAGTTTGTTAATATCTGTGTGCCTTGATTTAAAACCTGATTCAGGCACATTAAAGGACGCATGATTCTATTTTTTTTTCCATTCAGTTCAAAGGGTATTATAATAAGATTTTTATTCAGCATCTTTTCTTCTTCTTCAATATACATTAAGTAATGGCAGTGAGAGGCAGTGAATAAGATTCATCCTTTAAGTGAGGAGAATTTGGGATAAATGCCAATGAAGCTAAATCATGTAAAGCTCATGTTTTATCACATTATTCTCTTCTCTTGGTCAGTGTTCAGATCCCTGATTGCCCTGAGTTCTTCATGCCTTTTATTTTTAGACTATGCTTTGAGAGAAAACCTTTTTAGGAAGGAATGAAAAGACCTGAATAGCAATTAAATACCTGACAGCTGCTTCCTAGGTTTAGATGGTGGGTTTGATTTCTTTACCTGTTTATAATAATGGAACGCATGGCCTTCTGCATATAGAGTTGACTAGAAAACCTGAATGCCTGGTATGGAACTGTTACAGTTTGAAAAAGAAGGAGATCCCAAATCAAGATGGAAAGCCAAAAGGGATAGCTTTTTTGTAGCACTTAAATCTCTCACAGCATTTTTATTCACTTTATTAAATCCTTGGGAATCTCAGCAGTTAATCGGGCTGCATAGATTCAGTGGTTTAGGGCTAGGTAGTGTTGTGATCTAAATTATTTCCTTAAGTGCGCTTGCAAAATGTGAAGGTCAGAGATTAATGTCCTATTATGTAGAAGATAGCAGCAACTTTAATGAAGATCACTAGGGGTTGTTGCTTTTTTTGATTATTTTTCTTTTAAGCTTTATTATCCAGGCAGGAAAGCTTAGCTTTTATGTGCACAATGTTAAAAAAACCTACTCCTCATGACGTACTTGTAAAAGTAGAGATTTACCTTATACTAGTTGGCTGAACTTCCCTCTTTTAGTGTAGCCAAACCCAGTTTGCACAAGCTACCTGGCAGCTTTCAGACAGATTTTCATCCATCCATAATCAATGGCAAAATTGTACTCTCTGCAAGTCATACAGCTTTCTAAAATGTTTCCCTCTGCTGTGGTTGTCACCTAGCAATATGGTTTTGTTCACTGTATTTGTATTCTTATGTGTGAATTGTGTGTAGTTTCACCCCCTCACTTTGTTAGATTACTATAAGTAACAGCCAGAATAACAGTGGGAAATGAGAGTTTTAGAAAGATAGCTCACTTCTGAATTCACATCAGGGAGGAATGTTCCATCTATTCCTAAAAGAAGGAGCCTTTATAAGCCAAGTATGGTTTCTGAGCCTGAAAAACTGACAGCTTTAAAGTCTAGGCAAATATCAGAAGGGCTTACCACAAAAATAAGTGTGCCTCCTATCTAAGCTATGGAAAGCTCAAAATTGAAATCAGAGAAAACTGTGTGGACATTATTTAAGGCTATAAAATAGACCCAAAAACATCAGGTATTTTTCAGAGAAAGGAAGAGATCTGTCGTCATATAGATTAAATATGGTTATTCATATATGTATGCCAGCATATTACATAAGCATGACAGTATCTCTAAAGAAAATTCATTAATTTTTTTTTTTTTTTTTTAATTTATATCTGGATTGAGTTTTGGGATGCAGAGAGGTATGCTGGCAAAACAGAACTTCATAAATGTCATTGGATTGTATGACCCTACTAATATTTCATTGCTGTGGAATAGCCTAAATTTATGAGCCCCTTTGATCCTAACACACAGGATAGAGAAATAATTATTTCTCATACAATGAATTTGTTTTCTCTCTGCTAACCAGCTGGCCTGGATGCAGTTCCACCCCCTTTTGTTTTCCTGGTTTGGGAGTTATTTTTTAAATGCCAGCGGCACATACTAAAGTCTTTGAGCTTCCCCTGACTCCCTTCCCCTGCTACCTAGGAAGCAATACCAAAAAAGTAGTAAGTCTGTAGAGCGTGTCACTTATACATTCAAATGTGTCTGGCATAAGTTACTGTATGACGAGAAGAGCTCATCAAAATCTTCTGTCTTGTCAAAGCCGAGGGATGAGCTTAGTCTCAGCGAGGATTCTGTGAAAATGCCTCTTCCTGGAATATCCCCAAACCTTAATGAGAGAAAGGATTCATCCTCAAACAGTCAAGATGCTGTCAAGTTCAGGTCAAATTCCTCTTTTACTTTTTGCTTCTCAACTCCTACTTTCAGGATCTCCTTCACTGCTGGTCATGAGTTTTATAACACCTCACATGAAGTTTTACATTCTTACTTTAAATCTACAAATGCTAATTTTGCAAAAGAAACAGACCTGTGTAAAATAGATTCTGCTTACTCATAGGCTGAGATGGAAAAGATGAGTAGTTAATCTGGGAAGCTTTCTTTGCACCAAGCCCTACTTTCTCAGTACTTGGAGTATAAATAATTAAGAAAGTTATTTTTTTCCCAATGATAGAAATTGTAAAAAATTAGCCTGAACTGATGATTTTTAATTGTAAAGTAACCCTCTTGTCAGAGCACTCTTCATGGAATAGAAATCTGTATGGGGTAGGTCATATGTAGTAGCATATACAGGGATGTGCAAGGCATCTCCAAGACACATTTGGCTTATGAACAGAAATAAATTGAAAGCACTGATTGGAACATCTGGACATAATGCTTTTAAATGACTCCTTGCAGGAAGGCACAACCAAGAGTTGTGCATGTTATAGTTTTAGGCCTGTTTGCAGGCAGGAATAAGACTGCTAAGAGTTGAAGGTCCATGAAAGTTCCTGTCACTATTTGCAGTGCTGAGGTAAAACAGCATCTAGAAGAACTGAACACCTTCCTGTCAGTCAAAGCTAAGTTAGTCTGCTCCGCAGTCTACTGAAATGTTTTGGTTTTTTTCTTCACAGAGTTTGTGGGCAAACATTTTTACTTTTTTAACAGAAACATTCTTATACAGCAGAGCTATTTAAAATTCTCCTTCAGATGGTATGTGTTATTTCCTCCTTGTGATGTGTGAAATTGAAGTGGTCTTTTGAAGTACTCAGTATGAAGAGAACTAACACAATAGTCCGAGGCTTAAACACAGAAAGATGTGTTTTTTGGACAAAGGAAGTACGTAGTCAGGTTTCCAACAAGAGGTCTTGCCTCTTCTGTCATTAAAGTGTATCGGACTTCTGTAGAAGTAAGCCTGTTGAATTCAAACACTGTTGCTTGCTCAGCAATTTGCTAGATCTACCTGAGGTGGAAAAAGTTCTTCAGTTATAATAAAATAATTTCTTTAATTAGAGAGGCAGATTCAGAATAGCGTAAAATGTGCACAGTATGAAATAATGGCTGAATAAAATCTGATAGTTTTAAAACTAATGTATGGTAGGACTAGAGTTTGATGTATGCACATGGGATATTGGAACGGTTATATTCTTTTCAGCAATGGCTTCAGACTCAGTACAATTGGGCTTTTTTGATGACCATATGCTACTCACTACTGTGAACATGAGCCAAAGCAGTTCATATACCTGAAGAAATGCTGTCTTGTAATAATAAAAGATGTTAAACTCTTGTTTTATCTTCTGCTGCTAAGGGATTTTGATCCTAAATGGACCTCTGTAGAAGGAAGGGTGTGGAAGACAAGAAACAACTGGATTTAGTGAAAGGTCATTTCCCAGGTATGTGGGTTTCTGGTTCTTCTAGTTCTTCAGTGTAGACATGCCACTTGTAAATACATAGCTTCTCTCTCACTTGCTCAAAGAAATCTTTTTGGAACACTTCAGTAAACAGAAAATTTTAAAGGACAGCTTGGAGCACTTGATCTGAGAAGAAATGGCATGAAATTGTGAAAGAAACTCTGCATGTTTAATGTTGACATTGATGCTGATATTAGATCTTTCAAGAACACTTATGGCAAATTTATTTGCTGTATTATTAGTAAGTAGGAGAAGGTACACCCCAAACATTCCTTAAGGATGGAGGAAAAGGAGGAAGAAAGCATAAAAGAAAATACTTCAGGGTGAAGTCTTCTGGCAGATAATTCTAGGTGGGTGCATACTAGTTTTTCTTTTGACTGCCAGCAGAGAAACACTTCTTGTTATGAACATTTTACCTGGCAACTACAGTAAAACATAAGCTCATAATTTAGGTGATGATTTCATATTGCTCAGTTTCTGTGCCAAGTTTATCAGTCCAACACACCTAGAATACCAGTCAATAGAATGTGCACAAGACAGTTAATTTGATGTGGTTTTGAAAGAATTAGTTAAACCTTTCACTTGCTGTTACGCAAATGGTAATTAATTTCAAATTAGTAGGCCAGAAAACTGAAATGTGTGGAGAAAGATGGGAATTTGGTTTCAATTTTTCTCTACCTCTGTGCATATTTGTCAGTATCATCCCACTTCATTAATGTGGAGAGCAGATATAAATTGGCAAATTTTTTATTTCAAGTTGAATTCCCATCCACAATAGTAGGAACTCAGCTCTGGTTTTGACTGTAATAACTTCTGAGAGTTAGAGAAAAACAAACTTGAAAATCACCAGAATTTGAGGATTGTCAGGTGAAGCCCAAAGATGAAATGTGTGATCCATAAAGGCCAATTCCACCAGTATACCTCAGCCAAACGTGCATCTTCTGTGAGTTGCAGAATAGGAGATTTATGATATGTATTTGAAAGTTATTTTCAAAGTTCTTGGGTTTGGCTTTTGAAAATTTTCTGTTTGCTTCCGTATTCTTCAGCTGTTCCTCTTTGTCTCTTTCTGTAAGTGTTCATTTTGCATTTGATCACTGCAGAGAAAGGAAGGCAGCTGATATATTTAACCAGACCAAAAAAAAAAAAAAGAAAAGAAAAGCTCAAAGTAGACTTAAGATTATTAGCTGTCTTAGAATCATAGAATCTTTGAATGGTTTGGGTTGGAAAGGACCTTAGGAACATCTACTTCCAATCCTCACACTAGACCACACCACCCAAGGCTCTGTCCAACCTGGCCTTGAACACTGCCAGGGATGGAGCATTCACCACTTCTTTGTGCAACCTGTGCCAGTGCCTCACCATCCTCACAGTAAAGAACTTCTTCAGTCTTTTGAACCTCTTAAGTATCAGTGGTCCAATTTAAAAAGAAAAAAAAAATAAAATATCCACTGAAGCTAATAGGACTGACTCTACTAATCTCACTGGCTTTTAACTACAGTATTTGCTCTTCTATTTGACAGTAGGAAAAAAGGATGCAGTATTTTTTTTTTAATGTGCTGCCAGCAGATGTCTCACACATTTTCTTGCAGAGCAGGATTACTCAGTTAACTCACTTTGATTATACAGTTCTAAGAAAGTGAAAATTGATGAAATGGTTTTCATTATCTTATGGACAGACAAATCTTCAGTAGCTTCAGCATCAACTATTTGGAGTCCTTTCCTGAGAGACAGGTTTACATAGTAATTAAACCAGAACAAAATTTCAGGGCTTCTTTAGGGTTTTCATACATAATATAAAATTTAATGTACCTAAAAATGTCTAATGCCTCTCATTAAAATTATGTTTCAGGCTTTCTCATCTTGTGTTTATTCTTACGCCCTTCACACTGCTCACACAATGGGACTGCAAAATGGCCTTGAAGTTAAGTTTTATCACAAATTCAAAGAGTTTGGCAGAGTCCTCTTGATACAAATGAGGTTGGCTGTGTTCTTCCCTAATAAATAATTGTGTTAATTATTCCTTCTGCTATCAAAGGACCATTACACTGTATTTTACACTCTTTGGCATTATACAGAAATTGCTACTAAAAGCCTCAGAGATGCTTTTGTGATGTGCTACATCAGCCATTTTCTCAGGCTTAGTGTTTATGCTGTATGCCTGAAGCCTGTGCAGACTGCAAGCTATTTAGTTCACTTTGCCATGGAGCTGGAGAATGAGTAATGTACTCCCCAAAACATTCTTATTAGCCTGATTAGTCTCAGAGATGTAATGCAGCAGTAACAGTAGACCAAAAAAAGAAGTGTTATTTCTGTTCACTTGAGGTACAAGAGTGATTATACAAAATTGAGAGGTACTTCCATTTTCTATAGAGACAAAAGAGATCTGTCTCCAGGAAGAGAAAAGCTGTTAAGGTGCTTTTGTGCTGTAGCAGTTGCTGGAGAGCAGCAGAGTTATTATTCTGCATTCAGAGCCAATGAGCTCCTATATACGTGGAAAAAAAAATAAGCTGTGTAACATAACCTGCCTCTTCTTGTTCATGAGAATGCTGGTGCCACAATCATAATGATTACTCTGAATATATTGGATTTACTTATTATTCTGTATAAAGGTGGGGAAGATAAATGGGAGATGCATCCCCAACAGTCTGAGATACAGCTTTTTGGATAGACAGATAGAGAGAAGCCTTTCAGGACATTTTGCAAGTGGTTAATATTATTTTTCTCTTTTTTTACATCCCAAATTGAGCCCAGTGTTCTAAATAGGGAAGAGCAAAGGCCTGGATTAGGGAAAGGGAAAAAGAAAAAGAAAACAAACAAACAAAAAGAAAAAACCCAAAACCCAAGAAAACCCAGCAAATTAGGAGGAGGGAAATAGAAGCATGTGCAACAAATAAAACATAAGAATGCAATTCCATTTTTTTATGCTCTTCTATCTATTTTTTCAGGTATTTATTTGCACTGTAAATTCTGTCTTGTGAGCTTGATACGTAGTGACAAGTTGACCTGAAGCAGGCATGTAGAAGGTGAATGGAGTATGTAAGCCTTTGTGATTAACAATATAAATAGTTGCTTCAGCAAAAGGTTGCTTTATCTTTGTTTTTGCATTGTATCCTGCTTGAGCAAAATCGCATAGGCAGATGGGAAGATTGCAAATTCCTGAAACTGTGAAACAAACAGGAACAAGAGACTTTTGCGGCTGGACATAGAATATATGGCAGTCATACTTAATTTACCCAGCATCTAATCTGGAAGTAACAGAACAAATTATATGAAAAGGGCTTTAGGCACATGCACTGGGTTAAGTAGGTATAAAATTCGTATCAAAGAGGACTACTAGCCTTTATGAACTAGCTTTTAAAAGACCCTCCTGGAGATGCGCAAAAGAAAGAATGAATATTACATCAGCCATTGGGAGGTGGGATTTGTCTTCTTGAAAATCCTATGAATACGTAAAAGGCTTGACTATAAAAAACTTCAACTTTGTACTCACAAGTGTGCATATGGGATATGAAGGCATGCACCCAGAGCTGTAAATAAACCTTTGTTCCACTGTCTTTGTCCCCAGTTAAATTTTTCTAGATGTTAGCACGTTTCCCAGGCCATCATTCACCATTAAGCACACTTTCCCTTCTAAAGCAAAAGCAATCTGAAAAGATCCCAAAAGCCAACAGGACTAGTAAGGAAAACAGTAATAATTCAGGCACTGGGTCCTGCATTCCTCAAGGGCAACAGAGAGCAGCATAAGCTAAATATGTAGTTCAGTTGTCATCTCTCAGAGACCACAGCAGAAATCCTATGTGCTTTTATCATCCTTGTCTCATAAGGCTATTTTCACATGTGTCACCAACTTAATAAGTCAGTTGGGGATTAAGTTTTTATGACCTGGGACTTTGACATTGAGCTTTAAACTCCTAGCATTTTGTAAATACCTGTTTCTGGATGGAAGGCGCTGAGCTGCCTAAAAAAACAAGGATTTGTGAATGCACCACCATTAACAGTTTAGGAAATAATTACCCTTGGTTTTATGAGGCAGCTGGATTGAAAGACTGAATGAAAACAGAGGAATGATTATGCACCTTAGAGCCCTTTCTTCATTCTTCATTCATTCTCCAAATATTTTATTCTAATGGGAACAGTAGTTTCAAAACTCATTTAAGTCTATTTTACAAATACTATAGAGGTGTCTCTCACCACTTTG